>NW_012113919.1:9557292-9562838 GCF_000951035.1 Colobus angolensis palliatus | reverse complement strand
CCCGGCGGAAAGCTTATTTCTTATAAAGAGTTGCAGCTGGCCGGGCATGGTGACTCATGCCTGTAAATCCCAGCACTTTGGGAGGCTAAGGCGGGTGGATCACAAGGTCAGGAGATCGAGACCATCCTAGCCAAGATGGTCTCGATCTCCTGACCTCGTGATCCGCCCGTCTCGGCCTCCCAAAGTGCTGGGATTACAGGCTTGAGCCACCGCGCCCGGCACAGCTAAGTGTTAATGAACAAACTTCCCTAGTATCTGTACCTCCTCCTGTTAGTCAGAATTTTACTTGGCTCTGGCTACAAAAAACTATCATCTTACCAGAGCCACATCTACTTTCCAATAAAGTATATCCTTTGCTGTAAGTAGCTGTGCCTTTGAGTAAGTTATGTAAAAATATTAATACTGCTGTAAGTGTAACAAATCACTAAATCCATGAAATCCATAGACTTTTAGAATCTTGAGCTCCCAAAGTTTCCTCCAGAAAAATGCCTTACCTGAATTACTCTGTGCTTATGGTCAATTTCTGATTCTGCATCTGCCTCTTTCCACCAAGACTCACTTTCCCATGCCTCTGGAGTTTCCTTCAGTGTGGACAGCACATCTAGATGTGCCCCAGGCACACTGGACTCTCAACTGTTGAATCTGCAGGGCTGGTAGATAGGGTTCTGACTCAGGGCCTTTGTGCTTCCCACTCTCCTCTGAATGCTCTCTCATGGTTACCTACATAGTAACTGACCACCAGCCTAGGCTAGGAACTTCTCCTGGGGACACAGGGGTGCCAAGGCAGCTCTGCGAGACCACATGGGTCTTACACATAGTCTCTGTAGTAACTGTCTTTCCTTGCAGTGTCTGTGTGGTTCCTCAGGAGTGGAGGCCCTGGGGGAATATCAACTCACCTTTTGTGGACTCCCTCTTTTTAGAGTCCCGCCATACTCCCTGGGGTGGGGCAGATGAAGATATTAATCACATAACAAAGGTGTCAGAGGAAAGAATGGAAACATTTGAGAAGGGAAGTGCAAATGGATAGATAATGTGAATGCATAGACCTTAAGTTTAGTGAGGAGTTTTTATTCCTTAAAGGTTGGCTTAAAGAATGATTGGGGAAATAAAATCTATGAAAAGATTGGATTCCAAGGAGACAAATCTTAAGATTCCAGATAGAGGAAGAAGCTTGATAGGCTTAGCATTTTGTAGCCTAATTGGCGGGCTCCAGGCTTTCTAACAAACTCTGAATGAAACGTTGGTAACCATGGTGCTGGACCAAATTCTGAATGAAACGTTGGTAACCGTGGTGCTGGACCATTCATTGAGAAATAAGGTCTCTGCCCGCCACACAATCGTCATTCCAAGGGGACTCAATGAGAGTGTATTAGATAGCTAGATTATCTGGAAGGCTTCTATCTTTATAGGATAGCTTTTTTTTTTTTTTTTTTTTTAGACAGAGTCTCACTCTGTCGCCCAGGCTGGAGTGCAGCGGTGTGATCCCAGCTCAATGCAACCTCTGCCTCCTGGGTTCAAGCAATTCTCCTGCCTCAGCTTCCTGAGTAGCTGGGGATAGATGATTCTTAATACTCTTGGAGAGTAACAATCACCTGCAGAACTTCTTAAATATATCCATGAGCAGACCTAGGCACAGAGCTACAGAATCAGGAGTCCCATTATTCCACTGAGATTTTAAGCATTGTCTTTGCACATACAGATGTAGGTTTGGAAGTGTGACCATTTTAACTCTTTGTTCCAGTTAATAGATTTACTTATAATTCCAGATTTATCTAAACATTTTAAGTTTCTTCTTATAAAGAATAAAGGTTTTGATATAAATATATGTTATAAATTATTTACTTAAATAACATGAAGTTTTGGAAATTGCTTCTTTATATTATCTTTTTAAATCTTCTTTAAACCAACAAGCACACTTGACTAGGAAGTTATCTTTAAGTATGCAGGGCTCATGTTTTCTAATATTTTGAAATTGTTCTCATGGTTCTTCATAATTTTCTCTTGTTCTTCATATATAATCACAAGGTAGAATAAAAAGTTAAGGTTTTGGGTCTAAGAGGATCTAGCTCTGCTAGAAAATCATCTGGCTTGCCCTCAATTTCCTCTGTGTAAAGTGTAAGCACTTGAAAATGAGGGTTTTTTTAAAGTTTTGTGTGGATAGTAGCCCATGTCTATCACGAAACTTCAACAAATGTGATGAAAGTAACTTGGCTTTCAAAAAAACATATCTCTAAATCAAATTGGTACATATGCTGCCATTCAGCTGTCATTTCTAACAAAATATTTTAAATGAAACTTCTTATTTTGCTGTCAAAACTAGCTCCTTATTATGGCTTCCTTATTTCTGTCTGAGATCTTTTCTTTCCATCATTCTCATTCTACATTTTGGAATCTGCCCTCACCCTAAGTTGTTCTCACATTTTCCATACCCAGTTGCCCAGCGCTGTTGATTATTTTTTATTAGTATTTCTCAACTATTTCATGACTTTATTTTCTTTACCCCTGCTGCTATAATCTATCTTAATGGCTACTATATACTACTCCAAATTAAAATGTCTAGTCAATAGGAAACATACTTCACTTGGGGGCCGGTGCGCTGGCTCGTGCCTGTAATCACAGCACTTTGGGAGGCCAAGGCGGGCAGATCACTATGTCAAGAGATCGAGACCATCCTGGCCAACATGGTGAAACCCATATCTACTAAAAACACAAAAATTAGGGCCGGGCGCAGTGGCTCACACCTTTAATCCCAGCACTTTGGGAGGCTGAGGCAGGTGGATCACGAGGTCTGGAGATCCACCTGGCTAACACGGTGAAACCCAGTCTCTACTAAAAATACAAAAAATTAGCTAGGTGTGGTGGGGGGCACCTGTAGTCCCAGCTACTCGGGAGGCTGAGTCAGGAAAGTGGTGTGAACCCAGGAGAGGGAGTTTTCAGTGAGGAGAAATCACGCCACTGCACTCCAGCCTGGGCGACAGAGCAAGACTCCATCTCAAAAAAAAAAAATACAAAAATACAAAAATTAGCTGGGCATGGTGGCTTGCGCCTGTAGTCCCAGCTACTCAGGATGCTGAGGCAGGAGAATGGCTTGAACCCGAAAGGTACAGGTTGCAGTGAGCCAAGATCGTGCCGCTGCACTCCAGCCTGGCGACAGAACGAGACTCTGTCTAAAACAAACAAACAAACAAAAAACTTCACTTATAGGCAGTCTTGATGAAAGACTAAGCCCTTTAGCCTAGAATTCAAACATTTCCATAAGCACACCTCTCTAAGCTGCTCCATGAAATAGTTACAATGGTTAATATAGAAACACTATTATTGCCAATGTGAAGATGAGAAAACACTTCAGTTAAAAAACTTGCTCAATGCCATAACATATCAACAAATTCACTAAAGAGGATTTTCTTTAAAAAAAAAAAAAAGAGGGAGAGAAAGAGAGAGAAGTAAAGACTTTATTTCGGTGAGGAGTTTGTAAACCAGAAAAATGCAGCCTTCAGTACAAAACAAAGGTGCATTCGAGAGAACAAGGAGAAGGACTGTCTTTATTTACAGAGAAAGTTTCTCACTCTGGTTTACTTATGCAAATGAAGGATGCAAAATTGTTTAGTTCTGATTGGCTGATGCTTGTTGAGTTTTGATTGCAGATGCAGGTCACAGTCTATTGATTGATTCAGGCTGCACAAACAGGAATAGGTAGCTATGAAAGTCCCAAAGTTAGGTGAGGCCTAGGGGTTTTCCAAGAACACAGAGTATGTGTATGGCCTCCAGTCACCAAATGGCTGCTTGGCTCTATTTGGAATTTAGGCCCACTTAGCCACTTAGGGTCTATCTTGAACAATTGACTCTTTCAGGGTTCACACATTACCATCAAAGTGATGATTCCAAACCAGGCTAGCTGAGTCAAGCCTATACTGTTAACTACATTAAAATGTCACCACTGGCCAGGCGTGGTGGCTCAAGCCTGTAATCCCAGAACTTTGGGAGGCCGAGACAGGCGGATCACAAGGTCAGGAGATCAAGACCATCCTGGCTCGACGGTGAAACCTCGTCTCTACTAAAAAAATACAAAAAACTAGCTGGGCAAGGTGGCGAGTGCCTGTAGTCCCAGCTACTCGGGAGGCTGAGGCAGGAGAATGGCGTAAACCCGGGAGGCGGAGCTTGCAGTGAGCTGAGATCCGGCCACTGCACTCCAGCCTGGGAGACAGAGCAAGACTCCATCTCAAAAAAAAAAAAAAAAAAATGTCACCATCTTGGGCTTTTCTGCCTCTGAATGCTTGTTCTTTCTAGAATGTTTATCTCAGTCCCTTCAGGCATGTATAGCAAAGCACTATAGACTGGATCACTCATAAACAACAGAAACTCCTTTCTCATAGTTTTGGAGTCTGGGAAGTACAAGGTCAAGGTTTCAGCAGATTCAGGTCTGGTGAGAGCCCACTTTCTGGCCCATAGATCACATCTTTTCACTGTGTCCTCATATGACAGAAGGAGGAAGGGAATTAGTTCCCTTTATAAAAAGACACTAATTCCACTTATGAAGGCCCCAACCAAGATCTAATTACTTCCCACAGGCTCCATCTCCAAATACCATCACACTGGGAATTAGATTTCAACATATGAATTTTGGAGGAAACTCAAACGTTCATCGTACAGCGACGTCCTACATTTAGCATGCACTCTGCTTATTACCCCCTATGCAGACATGTATATCCTTTAAGACTAAGTTCAAGAATCGTTCTCTGGTCTGTCCTGGTCATTTATGACCTTCATTACATGTTGTCTCCTTCTTTACATGTTATTACCCATTTCAATAGGAACCCCTTATCACTTGAAAGTTATTTTTTATTGAAATGCAATTAAATTGCTTGTATCTCTTACTATCATGTAAGGATAGAATATGTGTCGTATCACCAAAGTGACATGCACAGAGTGACATGCACCAAAGTGACATGCACAAAGGGCTCTTTGATAAAAATGTTATAAATGCATGAATTCACATGTATTAACACAGGTATAAAATCTACACTTAAGATTTAAATATATGTTTTGCCCCTATACTGCATATCTCTTTGTAAATAAAAAATACATATCTAGATAAAGTTTAAAAGTCTTAGTATGCATTTGAGAATTCAGCCCTGTTCTACTTCTAGATTTACAAGGAAAATTATTTTCTAACATACGAGTGATTTAGGAGACATAAATGTCACCTTGTTATTTTGTAGAGCAATAAATAATCATGTATCTACAGACAATAACGTGCTAGGCAAATTTATACTGATTATTTTCTTCCTTAATTTACTATTACTGTTGAGTTTTTCTAAGAAACTCAATATGTTACTCTCTTGAGAATGGTTAATAAAAAGTCATAAATAAATTTTCTTACATAATATTGTTATAATTTCTTGACAAATTTGTATCAATAAAAATGAAAAAATAAAAAAATAAAAAAAAAAAAAATTTAAACTACATTATTTTGAATGTACATTTTCCATGAACTAGAACAGTTTGTTACTTTAGCTCATCACTGGGCAGAGTCAATGCAAGAGAAA
>NW_012113919.1:9539912-9557242 GCF_000951035.1 Colobus angolensis palliatus | reverse complement strand
TGAGGGAACTATTAACAAAAAGTTAAATGATATGCTTGAATTTACCGAAATAAACCAACTTAGAGCAATTCTTATTTAGAAATGCAACGGTGTACCATGACATTATACCTCACTATATTTCTAGTCCTAAATCCAATTTTGAATTGTTTTAAACATCTTCATAAAATATTTTTTTATTTCCACTTAATTACAGAATATGATGGCTTTAAAATACTTGCAATGACAGAGTTTAGAGTAAAACTAATTAGATACATTGCTGGTGCATTTCAGAGCAACACTACTTAATTGGAGATTACATCATTAAAATTTTATTTTAATGTAATTAAAGAATTTTGAATAATTTTAATTGAAATTAAAACCACTATATGTAGATGCTAATGAGATTTGTTAATCCCACATTAAGGCTACTGGGAAAATGCTATCCCATGTACAATCATGCACCATATAACACATGTATGGGGTACTCTCATAAGATTTTAATATTGTATTTTTACTGCATCTTTTCTATGTTTTGATTGGCAGATACATATCATTGTGTTACAAATGCCTACAGTACTTAGTACAGTAACTTGGACAGGTTTGTAGCCTGGGAGCAATAGGCTAAACCACATAGCCTAGGGGTGTAATAGGCTTTACCTTCTCGGTTTGTGTAAGTACACTCTCTGATGTTCACATAATCGTGACATTACCTGATTACAAATTTCTCAGAAAGTATTCCTGTCATTAGGCAATGCATGACTGTACTTTGTTTGACTACAACCTATAATTTTATTTTTCCCGTGCTAATGTTAAAAACATAAACAAAACAACTAGAAATTTTTATTAAGCTATACTGATTTAGTCGGCTGACTTCTTTATTATTTCAAGAAGTCATCTTCACATTTATATACATCTTCTTCTTTAAATGTTAAAAACTAATCTATTCAGCTCTTTGGGCCAATCTACCCTCCATATTCTATCTTCATATTCCATTCGCTCATCTCATCTGCATGCCAATACTAAAAGAGGCTGTAAATGAGTCATGGGGTAGATTATGTTTCTTAAATTAAATTTCAAATAGCTAAGATTACATTTTTGAGAAAATATGTGACTGAGTGAATTTAATTCTTCTAAACTTCTACTTTGACTTAAAGGTAGACTTCTTAAACATTCTTTTGCCTTACATATGTGAAACACCAGAGTTCAAGAATTCATAGTTGAAATTTCACAGAGAAATAACAAGCATGAAAATGTGGCTGTGTGTGAAGGCAAATAGATCATGAGGCCAGCGGCCTGGAAAGGTTACCTTTTTATGACTGTAGAGGACAGTAGGTAAGAGGAAGAAGAAGGGTACAATATGCCAGGTACTCATTCAAATAAATCTGAAAACCACTGGAATTGGATAAACTACCATCAAGAGTGTTGGATGCTATAAGGAGACGTTCAAGACTTCTGTGGAACAAAGCTTATTATGAAATTATTTTTTTCAAGGCATATGCTGATGTCTCTTATTAAAATAAACCTCATGTTTGATATTTATCTGTGTATTTCCATTACTCTCAAGCACAAGTATCTCATCTTGGGTGATGAATCCCACAGAATCACGGATAATTGACAACTTTTAACACAAAGAGCAATTTTATATAGTTCAACCTCCAGTAATAAACAAGTTCATATTTTCACATCTATTATCATATAAATAACAGTCTTCATTCACTCTGTTTAGTTCCTTACATCTTAGTAACAGATTATCATATTCCTTAATGAACAGTTGAAAGGTCAATATGAAGATATTTTAACTGAAAAATAATGATTAATTGTCAAGAGAAACAGATAATGCAGTCTTGTTAACATAATACGAAACAAACAAAAAATTCAGTTGACTCAGATTAAGGTTTTTGGCCAACATATGGATTAACTGAGACTATTAAGGTGTTTCTATTTCAACCTTGTGTGTGTGTGTGTCTGTTTAATCAATACATCAACGATTTCTCTTAGTGATGTTTTGGAATCTATATTTAACATTCACAATTGCCTTCCATAATCATTTTAATTACTGTAGATATTCTGTTTCTAGTTTATAATTTTCTTGTGCACATTCTGCAAGTTTCTATTCTTCTTCCCCCTTAAAAAATTTTTAGGCCTTTCATTTTCTTCCCTTTCCTCTCAGTGGTATTTCTTCTATTAAAAATGCTAGATTGACATTATTGGTGAGTTACACTTCTAATTTTTTCTCTCTGTGCCCAATAGTCTAAGATTATTCAATTGTGATAGCACCATTTGCACCAAAATAAATTCATTTGGGCCTAATTAACTTCTGTTCATTAAAAATGACCTTGTTGCAATTAAGCAGGCATTAATACAGACTCAGCTTTCCCAGAGATAAATTTAGAAGTCCCAAAAAGAGAAGGGATCTTTTAGACACTCTGAGCCTTACAGTCATATGACTCAGACAATATTGAATTCTGATGGTGTTATTAAAATTATCATCTTTAGTAAGACGATTCATTTGTCCAGTAATGCTAATGACTGCTTTTCAACAGTGAACACTTTAATATTTGCAGAGTTCTTCACTCTCCCCTTGATGTTTGTGTCCATACTCCCTCTTATGATAAATATGTATGTTTCATTGAGTATGCAGAAATCACCAAGTTCCATAGTAAAATGTGTTGAATTATATTGCATTAAATACAATACATTCTCCTTTGGAAAGAAAAAGAAGTTTAGAAAATGTATCAATTAATTGTCAATGTTTACATTTAATCCTCTTTCATCAGCAATTACCATTCTGTTAATCTAGAAGAGGTTAATTTACAGAGTAAATAGTGTACTAATGAAGATTCAATATTTACTTAGATTTGTTTTCTGTATACAGTCTAATTTTTTAATTTGAAATCATACAATTATGACCGCTACTTCACATTTATAAAAACCCTACCTCTTCAACCTTTTCCTTGCTTCTCTGCTATTTTCATTTTCATACTCTTGACCATATACTAAAGAAATGTAACAGAATGCTTACGAACTCTCTCAGTTATGTGGAGATATACCATGATTAGTAAATATAAGAGTCAAATCCTAGTTTACATATAGGCAGATCAAGAGGAGCCTTTTCCCTATTAGAAAAAATATTGTGCTGTGAAACTGGGTCTTACTAACAATTATACTGACTTTCTTGGCCACCTTGGGTAAATCATCTTACTTCTCTGGGTTTCAGTCTCCTTTATAAATTAAAGGTATTAGACTAGAATCAATAATCTCAAACATGGGTGTATCTTTAAATTAATCTGCGAGCTTTTTAAAAACTATCCTTGCTCAGGCCTTATGATCAGAATCTGTCTTGGGTAAATCCGAGAATCAGTAAACGTTGAAAGTACCAAGATAATTTGATTTTATAGTCACGGTTGATAAAACTGGATTAGATGTTTCTTGAAGTTCAAAGAAATTTGAAAAGAGACTAATAAGATCTTAAGAAGGTATAGTATTTAGATACTAAGGAATCTAAAATACTCCCTTCTGCTGGAAAACTTGAAATGTATATGCTATTTATAAAAAGGTAATTCACTACTATGCACTACTAATGGTGAGCATCAGCATGTACTCCTAGAAATAGATTCTGCCTGGAGTTTTTAATGACTGAAGCTTCCCACACTTGCCATTCATTAGAAACAAATGCCCTGCAGGCAACCACTGTACAGCTGGTCTTCTCATGAGAAGTCACAGAAATTCACTACAGCAATACAATGAGTGCTGCAGACATAAACTTACTGTTTCAATTTCTCTGCAGTTCTTGGAAGATAACAAGAAAAATGAAATCTAGCCATAGTTTAAGTTTCAAAGACATTTCTCTGCCAGGCATAGTATGTGGTTTAGAAGACAGAACTGAGAATTTCAAGGAATCTACAAAAGTCAACTTCTTCTAGTGCCTAATTTTAGCAAAAAAGAATAAAGCAATACTGAGTTTAATATGGCTGCAACTTGTAAAAACTATTACATTAAAATAAGGAAAACAATCTTCTTGATAAGTATAAAATAATGCAACCCATGTTGTTTTTATAAGGTTTAATTAAGCATTTTAATGAGAATTAGAGTAATTTTCTTAAACAGCAAGAGGAAATTTAAATGTATATTATGTCATGTATCAATATATAAATAGTATATTTATTTATACTATTTATACTTAAGTATATACTATTTATATATTGATATATATTATATATGTTGTATAAATTTAGTATTTATATATTTAAATAAGCAGTACATATAACATATAATTTTACTTCATGTATAAATAATTACATATAAATATGTGTATATCAAATAGGTTAAGTACTGTATTTGTCTAACTTTAATGAATGGCCTCGTTTCCCACTGTAATTCATAATCTAATACATTTATATATTTAGAAATGTATCAGTCACTTATTATTGCAAGTGTCTTAAACACTGCGTAGCCTATATAAAGAACTGATCTCTCACATGTGGATCAGCTCTGAATGTACAGAGCTCATCTCAGATCAGCTATCTTGACTCTAAGCGATGAACTGAGTTCATGTGTGTGCACATTCAGGGACTGTCCTACCTGGGGTATGTTTCTCGTGGCAGATGGCAGAGCACAGAAGAATATGAGACATTGTGTCTCCCAAGGTCTCATCTCGGAACGGGGACTGTGTTACATCAATCATAATCTCTTAGCCACAGCCAGACTCATGACAAGCAGTGGACTAAATGTTTGCAAATGATATTTTATTTTACACGATTAGTTTATTTACTCATTCATTCCATTGTTTATTTAATCATTCCATTAAAATATATGTAAACTGAGAGCTGACTATATGGATGGCACCAGGCAAAGTACAATAGATAACAGTAGTGAAAAAAATAAACATGGTGTCTTTTGTTATGGAGTCCAAAGCTCAGTGGAGGAGTGAGTGATAACTAATCAAACAACTGCACAAATGCATCTATAAGTAAATTATTTTAAAAGTACAGTTAAAGGAAACAAGGAGGTGCTATTAAGTACATGATATAATATTGGGGCTCAAGAAAATTTTCAGAGCAAATGGCAAATGAGACATATATATTCAGTCTGCCCTTCAGGTCTGCAGGTTCAACCAACCATGGATGAAAAATATTTGGAAACATTAATAACAGTATAACAAGTAAAAATACATTATAATGACTATTTACATAGCATTTACATTGTATTAAGTATTATAAGCAATCTAGAGGTGATTTAAAGTAGATTACTAAAATCATATACTTCAGTAATGTTATATGCAAATATAATATATATGGCTCCATGCAAATACTGTACTATGCCATTTTATATTAGAAACTTGAACATCCATGGATTTTGGTATCTGGAGGCAGAAAGTTCCTGAAACCAATTCCACATGGATAACAAGGAACAACTCTGTTATCTAGCCAAAAATGATGTAGTGGAAAGAGGAAAGAGTATTTGAAGCAAATGAGTGTGTGCAAATTCTTATAAAGACAGAAATCATGTTTGTGTGAAGAAATTTTAAAACAAAATAAAAGATATGAGAGAGAATGATATGGGCTAGAACCATAAAGAGGGGCAGGGGTCAGATTACTTAAGGTCTCATGTTCCGCAATAAAAAATTTTTAATTTTTACCTAGGAGCAATAGGAAGATGGTGAATACTTTTAAGTAAAAAGCATGATGTGAAGTATTTATATTTCCATTTTTAAAATATCTCTCTGGATCCAGTAAAAATATTGGAGGAGGGAGATAAGAGTGAATTTAAAGTATTTTCATCCAAGAGAAAGTTTATTCTTCTCTAACTTGATGCTTTAGAGACAAATGCAATGGAAAGAGATTTTGAAGATAAAACTCAAAGTACTTAGTGAAAAGTTACAGAATGTGAGGGAGAACGAGCTTCAAGGCTCACTCCTACTACTCAGGCATACGTGACTTGGTATAAAGTATATGCTTAGAAGCTGGTTTTCTTGAGTCACTTGCTTCTTTCTCTTCTCCAATTATTTTAGGTTGAGCTTTCAACTGTTGAAGAAACTGTATATTTGCTTTTCTTATAGTAGAGATTTCTTGAAATCACATTTCCCATGAAGTTCTTGGCCCTGGTTCAGTTTCCTCCATGTCTTTACAGAGCTGGCAACATCAAAGCCAGTGGCTTAGAGTAGACATAGTTAAAGAAAAGATCAATTTACACAACTGTCATCTTTTAAAAGAAGACATCTGATCTCTTAACTCTGATGTTATTCCATTTGAGCCTGGTGGCTACTGTGTATAAAATTATCAGCATATTAATAGTAATAATTTTCTGGGGAATGAGTCAACTTTAACCTCAAGTTCTCTCCATTGCTGAGGGACTCCACAATCCCAGAGGGGAAATCATGTTTCACACTATATTTTTAAAAAAGCATCTGTATGTACTATAAAATGCTTTATAACTCCAACATAGAAATTATTACTCACCTCTTGTTAGTCTTCCAAAGAGGCTAGATGGTGAAATGAGTTAGACAATTCCACTGTTCCTTTTGAAAAAAGAAAAACTCACTATATAAAAGCCTATATGTGTCTTCTACATAGCTGTGGGATAGATAAAGCCATTTCCAGCAATTTTTAAAAAAGATTCAAAGAAGTTATGCTACTGTTAGGAAT
This sequence comes from Colobus angolensis palliatus, assembly GCF_000951035.1. NCBI lineage: Eukaryota > Metazoa > Chordata > Mammalia > Primates > Cercopithecidae > Colobus > Colobus angolensis. The sequence continues at coordinate 9,550,619 of NW_012113919.1, read as the reverse complement.
TTTTTTGTCTGTATATTAAAAATAAACTAGAATGTTTGGGCAGAAATAATCTTTGTCTTTCAATTGTCTGTTTCAAAATATCACATATAATATTCATAATCATTTTAATATAGAAAGATTTCTAGAAATAAAAAATTATTGCTAATATTCTGAAAGTAATTACAGTTTAATTAACACACATAAAATCAACTACAAATAATAGAAAGAATCAGTCCATATTGTATTAGTTCGTTTTCATGCTGCTGATAAAGACATACCCGAGACTGGGCAATTTACGAAAGAAAGAGGTTTAATGGACTTACAGTTCCACATAGCTAGGGAGGCCTCATAATCACGGTGGAAGGCAAGGAGGAGAAAGTCACGTCTTACATGGGTGGCGAAAGGCAAAGAGAGAGAGAGCTTGTGCAGGAAAACTCCTGTTTTTAAAATCATCACATCTCATGAGACTTATTCGCTACGACAAGAACAGCATGGGAAAGACTTACCCCTATGATTCAATTACCTCCCACCGGGTTCCTACCACAAGACATGGGAACTGTGAGAGTTACAATTCAAGATGAGATCTGAGTGTGGACACAGCCAAACCATATCATATATGAACTATGTGATACTCCTCAAAAACCTGGATTACAGTCAGATTAGGACTATTTCTGAGAAATAAAGGGCAGTCGTTAAACCTCAGTTTTGTGTCAAAATGCTAGTTACAATGGAATAACATTGTTGCCCACTTCAAGCTGATCGCTTTTTGAGGAAATGATTGCATATATATTCCCACATGTACATCATTTTATCTCTGAAATATATGACCATCCAAGTATCTGGAAAAACACTCTTCATTATTAATTTGTATAGTTATTCATATAAGCCATTGTCCTGTAAATTTTTTCCTCCAGTAATTTTTAGAGCTAAAATCCTTTATTTAAGAATAATTTAAAGTTAAAGGTAGAATTATGTCACAGAGAAGATAGTAATTATAGCTACAATATAATTTTGCTAATGTCCATCATTAATCTGATGGTGTAGCTATCTACAGAAATCATTAGGCTACCAAAATTAGTGTATTATCCAGAGGCAAAGTTTCTTTTGAAATATTCACTGAGTTCCCAATATATATCATGACCTATGCTGGCATTGGTGATACATTTGTTTTTATCTTCAAAGACTAAAATCTAATACTATAACAGAAAATCTTAAATATTTTTCATGTGTACAACCTGGCCTTCATTCTTTTAATCTAAAACATTAGGGCTACAAATACTGTTTATTTCACCAAGGATTACAGAGTTATATCATGTTCTGTTGACTATTATTATTTATGACTAAATTTTGAACAACAAATTATAATTCAGGAAGAAGAAATTAGGTAAAAATGATGAGGGACACTTAGAGCTAGGCAATACAAAAGAAAATCTTTGGAGGTGAATTCAAAATCTAAAGGATGACATTCAAGTACAACTTCATTGTAAAACTAGTTTTGTAACTACATAAATATCCTTATTCTTTTAACTTTTATTTTTATTTAAAGATAATAATTGGGCCAGGAGTGGTGGCTCATTCCTGTAATCCCAGCACTTTGGGAGGCTGAGGCAGATGGATCACTTGATCTAAGGGTTCAAGACTAGCCTGGGCAACATGGCAAAACTCCTTCTGTAAAAGCAAACTACATAAATTAGATAAGTATGGTGGTGCACATCTGTTGCCCTAGCTACTTGGGAGGGTGAGGCATGAGAATCACGTGAGCTCAGAGGAGGTGGAGTTTGCAGTGAGCTATGATTACACCACTTCACTCCAGCCAGGGTGACAGAGCAAGATCCTGTCTAAAAATAAATAAATGAGTAATAAAAATAAGAATTATACTAGAGTTAACATTCCTAATGCTTCTGTCTTCTAGGCTTTGAACTAAATTCGTTAAGTAAATTCTCATTCCTGAAAACTCTATCCTGAGGTACACATTATTATTATCCATCACACTTTATAGAAGAGCAAACTTTCTGTAGCAAGTGAGTTCAAATTCACAAATTTAGTAGTGAGCAGAGCTAGAAATAAAACACATGATAAATTCAGAGCTCATGATCTAAACATTATAATAAGGTATTATTGTAAGATAAGAATTTCAGATAAATCTTTTGAGCTCCTGAAGAGATTGAGTAAAACGATTGATCGGTATCTATTGAGGTTCAAAATATGCTATTACTTGTCCATCTTCCTATTAGAAATAAGATAAGGATGTCTCTCAAACTAAAGCTTTCTATACTTAAAAAAAAAAAGATAAATATATTTGTTATCTATTAACCTAAGACCAAATGAAAGGTTCACAAACTTTTCTCCTGTACACCGAATCTGACAGTGGAGATTCACAAACATAGACTACATTCATCAGATATTGCTACACAGTAGGGAGTATAAAGAGGTCAACATAAGCTGATGCAGGCACAGCTCCTGAAACTGTATCAGTAGCACTGCAGCTTTTTTTCCCTGCTGATTTCTACTAATTCCTGACCTAATAATATGCCAGTCTACATATGTGGAGACCAGATACACCAGGTCAGTATGTACTTCACTAACCATAGCACTCAACTTTTTAACCTTATGCTTGCTTTGATGTCTGGCACATATTAGCACACATACTTTTTTTTTCTTTTTCTTTTTTGAGATGGAGTCCCACTCTGTCACCCAGGCTGGAGTGCAGTGGCACTATCTCAGCTCACTGCAACCTCTGCCTCCTGGGTTCAAGCAATGCTCTTGCCTCAGCCTCCTGAATAGCTGGGATTACAGGCACCCACCATCATGCCTGGCTAAATTTATTTTTGTATTTTTAGTAGAGATGGTATTTCGCCATGTTGGTCAGGTTAGTCTCGAACTCCTGATTTCAAGTGATCCAGCCATCTCGACCTCCCGAAGTGCTAGGATTACAGGTGTGAGTCACCGTGTCTGGCCAAGATACAGACTTTTTAAATCAATTTATGGATGATTCTAGTGACTGTCAAATTTATACTTGACAGTCTTCTGGAAGGAAATGAAAAAATAAAGACTTTAAAATAAAACACTGACAGAGTAAAAGTCTGAGTATTTTTCATGTGAATAGACTTGGCTTCATTCTTTTAATCAAATAAATTTGATAAAAACAGTAGTGTTCCTGTAGTCCAAGCTACTTTGTGAGCTGAGGCAGAAAGATCTCTTGACTCTGAGTCTAGCCTAGGCAATATAGCAAGATGCCATCTCTAAAATAATAACAATAGTAATGATAATAATAATAGTAATAGTAATCTGTGGCTCCTTAGGAAAGACAGATTTTCTACCCTACCTATAAGTTAAAGTGTATATGTAATACCTGTGCATTAAGGGTATATAGATCAGCAAAAAATTAATTCTGTGTCTACTTGTTTATGACCATGTAGAATAGTTCAAACATATGCCTTATTATTAGGAGTTAAGAAACCATCCAGAGACTTTTTTAGTTTTCTATATATAAAAACGTAATGTAAATGTGCTGGACAATGCCTCATGATAAAAGGCACATGATAAAAGGCACATGGTGATTTTGAGTGGCATCTCAAAATTACTACCAGGTGATTTTACGAACCTTATGCCAAATAAGATGAGAAAATACACAAACCCTAACAGCAGAAGAAGTTAAAGGTCAAAGAAACCTCAGTCATTTTTACTAGCAAAGCTTGCTTTAAAAATATTTAGACTTCAAATGCATTCGCTTTTCCCCAGGCTTTTCAATATAAATAAAAGAAAGACCAAAAAACTGATGGAGCAAAGAAGTGAAAACCAGAAAAAAAAAAAAAACAAAAGAAAGAAAGAAAAGATATAAAGGAGATGAGCATAGGTTTCAAAATATTTCAGAGACTAGCACAAACTGGGTTATCTGTTCTTTGGGCATTTTTTATGTTTGAAGAGAATCTTCTGTTCTCACAGAGAAACCGACTAAGAACAGCAAAAGGAAAAGAGGGAGAAAGCAAAGAATAGCTCTCTGTATATTATTTATTTATTTATTTATTTTAAATAGTTTATTTTTGGAGACAGAGTCCTGTTCTGTCATCAAGGCTAGAGTGCAGTGGCGATCATAGCTCACTGAGTCTTCAAAGTTATGAGCTCAAGCAATCCTTCTGCCTCAGCCTTTTGAGTAGCTGGGTCTACAGGCACACCATCATGCCGAGGTACTTTTTTTGTTTGTTTGTTTACTAGAAATGAAGCCTCACTATGTCGCCCAGGCTGGTCTTGAACTTCTGGCCTCAAGTGATTGTCCTGCCTCAACCTCCCAAAGTACTTCAAAATACTTTAGAAACATCAAACTAACATTTCAAATGGGTGGTATCACAGATAGCATGCTTGAAATAAACATCTTCTTAGAAAATTCAACTTCATCACAGCACACTTTACACACAATAAAATTCACTAATTTTAATGTGTAGTTTAAGGAACTTTCACAGATGTATATAGTTGTGTTACCACCACCAAAGTCAAAATGCAAAAAAGTTCTATTATACCAAGGAGTTTCCTATTCCAGTTCTCAAGAAATCCCTTCCCATCACTTAGCCTGTGGGATACAGCAAGGGGGCCAAGGTATCTCAGGCAAAAGCACAAGGAGGGTTAAGTCAATCAATATGTATTGAGGATCCACAGCACATACTGCCTTGTAGGTCAGAGGAGGTCAAGGACTTTGGGTTTACTCTAAATGAAATGGGAGGCATGGGAGGGTTTTGAGCAAAGGAGTGATCTGATTTAGGTTTTGAAAAGAATATGGAGAAACTATATGTATATAAGGGTTGAACAAATAAATAAATATATTATAGGTAATAAAAACCAGGCTTCTCACTGCTGGAGAAAGAAGTTACAAATGAGAAATGACGGAAGGAAGGCTAGAATGATTTTTGTGGGTGGGAATTGGCGTCATCAGTATGCCCTCATGTGTGGACAGCTAGTTAGATACATAGAGAAATAAATATAGACATGCCTGTACACATGGGTCACATGTGAGTGCGTGTGTGTGTGTGTATATGTGTGTGTATTGCCATCTTAACAGTAGTATGTCTTCCAATCAATGAACACAGGCCATCAATTTAGGTCTCTTTAAAAATGTATTTCTGCCTGGGCATGGTGGGTCACACCTGTAATCCCAACACTGTGGGAGACTGAGGTGGGCATATCACTTGAGGTCAGGAGTTCGAGACCAGCAACATGGTAAAATTCTGTATTTACCAAAAAATATAAAAATTAGCCAGACATAGTGGCACTCATTTGTAATCCCAGATACTCAGGAGACTAAAGCATGAGAATCGCTTGGACCCGGGAGTTGGAGGTTGCAGTGGGCTGAGATTGTGCCACTGTACTCCAGCCTGGGCAGCAGAGTGAGACTCGGTATCCAAAAAAAAAAAGTGTTTCAACAATGTTTGCTCATTTCAGGGTATACTTAATTTTTTTTATGTATTCATACTTATCTTTTAAATCAATCTTTTTCAGAATACAGTATAACTGTAAGTGGGATGTAAAAAGTCCTCAAGGAATATAATGAAACATTTCTAATCTTTAAGAATTAAGTCAACAAGTGTTAATGAATGTTCATTATAGGCCTTGTTCTATGTGAGAACATGAGATTATTGCAGAAGAAATGTCTTTTTACATCAAGACTTCACTAAATTTGAAAAAAACAAAACATCATTTATAGATATTGTAAATAAAGTGACAATATCCTAATATAAGATTAACTGCTAAACTGCATGACATAAGTATGTCTTTCCCCACGCCCAGCCCTATTACCCTCCAAAACTTATCTTACCACAGTCCATTTAGAAGTCAAGGGCCCTCTGTGCTTTTGCAATGTTTACAAATGTCCTTGGTTGTGGCAAAGCAAACAGGGGAATTTTGATGGAGACTCAAATAATTGTCCAGCATGAAAGGGCATCCTCTGTTGAAAGAGTCTCTGGGGTTTAAAAGCCATGGTTGACAGGAAGCATTTGTTCTGTAGGAAGGTGAAGCCCATCTGGCCTCTCTTCAGATGAGGTGAGCTGCTTGCTTGAATGAAGAGTTAAAGTTTCCAGTTGTTACTTTGTCTTGCACTTGGCTGGCCACATAAGCTGCTTCTATCTTTTGATGAGCGTATGCAAATCCTCCAGAGCATATCCTTTTGTCTTTGACACTGGACTTCCTTCATGACCATGACCCTGTCACTCTGTCTACCCTGTTCAATTCCTTTACTTTTACACGGGTCACCAATCATTTCTATCTTTTCCTTTCCATACACTTTCTAAAGTTTTCTATGTGATCAATTTCATGTTCTCATCCTGTCTGTTCCTAGAATGTTGACTGTCAAGAGCCTAGTTAAGACTTTTTAATTATTATTTTTTCTTTTTTTTTTTTCTTTTGGTGCTCTGTCTTTGTTTTTACATTTCTTTTTTTCTTTTTCTTTTTCTTTCCTCCCCCCCACCGGCCCCGCACACCGCCCTTTTTTTGTCAAAGACAGCATCTCACTATGTTGCCCAGACTGGTCTCAAACTCCTGGGCTCAAGAAGTCCTCCTACCTGGGCTACCCACAGTGCTAGGATTACAGGGGTGAGCCACCACACCCAGCCTCTCTTAGCATTTCTGCTGTAACAATACCGGACATTTTCAAGGTACTTCCATCCCCTTAAATCAAAAGGAAACAAGAAGAATGTATAGGAAGCCCCACGATTAATGTTTCAAAATATTTTGTTCAAAGTAACATAATAGAATACACAGTTTAACTGTTTCGCATACATTATTGTCCCATTCCAGTGGCCTGCTGAACAGGTTTTAGCATCTATTCGACATGCATCTAAACCAAAAGTGTTTACAATGATCCTTCTAAACAGCTGCTGTTACTGATGACTGTTTCTTCCTGTCCTAGTTCATTCGTTTGATTGTTTTCGTTTGTTTCTTTTAACTTAATTAGCTACTTTATTTGTTTATTTAATTTTTCCATAGGTTACTGGTGTACAGGAGGTGTTTGGTTACATAAGTTCTTCAGTGGTGATTTGTGAGATTTTGGTGCACTTATCACCCGAACAGTATACACTGCACACTATTTGCTTTCAGCCCTCACCACCCTCTCACCTTTCCCCATCAAGTCCCCAAAGTCCATTTAATCATTCTTATGCCTTTGCATCCTCACAGCTGAGCTTCCACGTATTGGTTAGAACACATGATGTTTGGTTTTCCATTTCTGAATTACTTCACTTAGAATATAGTCTCCAATCTCATTCAAGTCGCTGTGAATACTGTTAATTTCTTCCTCTTTATGGCTAAACAGTATTCCGTTGTATATACATACACCACAGTTTCTTTCTCTACTCTTTATTTGATGGGCATTGCGGTTGGTTCTATGATTTTGCATTTGCAATGTGCGCCACTATAAGACAATAAAAAAGATAAATGAAACAAAAAACTGGTTCTTTGAAAAGATAAATAAAATTGAGAGACCATTAGCAAGATTAACAAAGAAAAGAAGAGAGAAAATTCAAATAACCTCAGTAAGAATTGAAATCGGAGATATTACAACTGACACCACAGAAACACAAAAGATCATTCAAGGCTACTAGGGTTCCTGGACCAAACTGAGGGTCAGGCTGCTATTTCTCATGGCCCAATAATGAGATGCAGATGAACTGGGGAGGAAGAGAGTTTTATTTCTGCAACTGGTTACAGGAAGAAGGCCTGGAACTTTTCACCTGACCAATTCAGAATTACAAACTTTTTCAGAGCTTATATACCTTCTAAGCTATACATCTACATGTAAATGTGCATTCATCTAAAAACATAAGTGATTAACTTCTTTTCGTCTGTACCTAAAGTCTCAGTCCTGAAGACCTTCTTATGGAGCCTCAGTAAGTTTCCTGAATCTAAATGGATCCAGGTGCTAGGGTGAGTATCCTTATCTAGCCTTCTGCTAAATCATCGAGTTCTGGGGATTTCCTTCAGACCCCCAATACACTTGTTTGTGGAGGCCTGGGGAGTTTCTTCAGACCCCATTAAAACTTGTTCAATCCTAAATGAATCTTGTTAAGAATTTCTTCTTTATTTTGTCATGCGTTAAGGCCCAGGAAAGGCCTAGGCAAACTTTTGATGGGCTTTTGTTATATCCCAGTCTTTGTATAAGGCTACTGACTTTTTTTTAGCTTTTACTATTTAACTTAACCACTCAGTCAGTGCTGATACAGTGGTGATGGAGGCCTGCCTTAGTGAAACCTGGCCTTCAACACTATGAACATCTTTATGCACATAAACCTAGAAGAGATGGATAAATTCCTGGAAAGACACAACCCTCCTAGCTTAAATCAGGAAGAATTAGATACCCTGAACATACCAAGAACAAGCAGTGAGATTGAAATGGCAGTTAAAAAACTACCAACAAAAAAAAAATCCTACTTCTGTTTTCTGAGTCACCCAGTCTTGAGAAGTAATAGCAATACTGTCAACATAAAGAAAGAAATTGAGGCTAAGGTAATAATAAATAGTTTATTTGACTGAATGTTGAGGGCTGAGCCCAGAAACACTTCCAAGTTACCTTGGGAAGTGCTGAAGAGAACAAAGGAGAGGCTCAAATCTTTAAAGAAAAAAAGGATGAATCTGAATAGTTGCAATTACAAAAGTTATTTGTAAGGAATTCTAATTGGTTTACAGAAATAACATTGATGAGCTATTGACTATCATTACTGAATGACGATAGGGTGCTGGGTTAACTATAGAGTTGTTTGTATATCTTTTGAGTAATCTGTTAAAAAAGGGAGTGAGGAAAGAGAGATAAAGAGAAACAGATTCTGTTGATCCTATGCTATCTTTCTTAGGTCTTTTGATTGTTTGGAAAACTGAGTCTCTTTTACTACCTTATGAATAATATATAAACATCTTGTTTAAAAGAAAAAACAAAATGTTACCTTTGCATCAGTGTATTATAAATAGTAAACCTACTTTTAATAGAAGCTTATAAACAGATCCGTCAAACCTCAACTAGCTTTGACAAGCTTACACAAGATTTCTGTAAACATTTTATAAGCTTTTACAATTTTTATTCTTTTTTTCCCAACATCCTATATCCATTCAGTTAATCTGTCTCATTCTTTCTTTTATTCTATCAATTTAATTCATCCTTTAAATAACCTCTAAACTAGGCAAAGTCACTTTTCCTTAAAAAAAAAACAAAAACAAAAACAATAAAAAAAAATATTTTCCCTGACCTTTCTTACCCCAAACGCATCTTACTTTTTTTATACATTCTGAATATAGAATTTTTTCTGTTATCTAGTCTTAGTTACCATATACCAATTTAAAGTTATAAATTTAATGTACTGTAACTGAGCATGCCATTTTCTTAAAAGTCATCTTTACTTTTCTCTTTTTCCTTGTGTTCACCTCTCACTTAGCATCTCGGGAATGCAAATGTAACCTTTACCTTCCTTTCTGCTGGCCAGACTGCTTACAAGTATTGTTAGCTATGTGTTTGCTTAGAAGATCCAGGGACCAAATCTGGAAACAAAACAAGCACCTTCCAGAATTCTCCCCCACCAGGAAACTACAGGCCGAATCTGCCTGCAGTGGTGCCAGCCCCACTACCAGATGACCCATTAATTGAGATGAGTCCCTAAGAAAGTCACATAGACCACCACCTCCATGCCTCTTCTGCATACCCTGCAGACCAAAATTTCTCTTCTTAAAACCCTGTTTTCTGCCCACAAGGCGGAAGTGGCTCATTTACATATGAATCTAGCCCTTTCCCGTTGCTAAGCTTAGGAATAAAATCATTTCTTTTTACTGCCCTCATGTTTGTTATTTAATTTTGTCAGTGGAGAGTGGGCAAATCTGTGTTCAGCAACAATGTCTGTTGAGGCTTTCCAAGGAAAGATAAATTTATCTTATATATACAAAGCCTTCTATCCCCACCTCCTCTTAATCAATGAAATTTATTATTTTATTCCTTTTATTGATTGTATATTTATCATTATAATCTACATTGAATTTGAGAAGGACTTTTAGTTTTACTTTCTCTTTTTAACAACCCTTGGCCTTCTTGGCCCCCATTGTAGCCCACTCCTGTTTTATCTTGGGCTACTTCTTTTCATTGCTTTCCTTTTCATGAATACTGACTCTCACATTTTTTCTGTTTTGCAGAAGTTTGTAGAAATTTTTCACTGAGTGTTTTTTTTTTTTTTTGGTCTTTTATAATTTTTTTTCTTTTTTATATCATTTTATTGGTGTCAGGCCTCTGAGCCCAAACTAAGCCATCATATCCCCCGTGATGCAGGTATACAACCAGATGGCCTGAAGTAACTGAAGAATCACAAAAGAAGTGAAAATGGCCTGTTGCTGCCTTAACTGATGACATTACCTTGTGAAATTCCTTCTCCTGGCTCATCCTGGCTCAAAAGCTCCCCCACTGAACACTTTGTGACCCCCACCCCTGCCAGCCAGAGAACAACCCCCTTTGACTATAATCTTCCACTATCTACCCAAATCTTATAAAATGGCTCCACCCCTGTCTCCCTTCGCTGACTCTCTTTTTGGACTCAGCCTGCCTGTACCCAGGTGAAATAAACAGCCTTTTTGTTCATACAAAGCCTGTTTGGTGATCTTTTCCCATAGACGCAAGTGAAAATTGGTGCTTTGGAAAGGAGTGGAGGAGAAACTTAAACTCAATTAAACATGTTAAAAGAAAAGCAATTCAGTCTGACCAACATGGTGAAACTC
>NW_012113919.1:9534667-9538902 GCF_000951035.1 Colobus angolensis palliatus | reverse complement strand
CTAAATTGTAAGGCACTCAGTTTGTGTCTGCAAAGAATTGGAGAATTGCTTGGTGTGGGAAAAAGAAAACTAAACATTTGGTGTCAGAATAAGGGAGGAGACCACCCCTCATATTGTCTTATGTCCAATTTCTGCCTCCAAAGAAAGAAGAAGTAAAAACTAAAAGGCAGAAATGATATCCACAAACAACCCGATGCCACACCCTGGGCCTGATAGTTAAATACTGACCCCTGACCTAATTGTTTATTTGCCTAAAAAAGCACTGTGAAGATCCCTGTCCTGTTCTGCTCTAATTACCAGTGTATACAACCCCCAGTCACATACCCGCTGCTTGCTCAATCAATCACGACCCTCTCACGCGGACCCCCTTAGAGTTGTGAGCCCTTAAAAGGGACAGGAATTGCTCACTCGGGGAGCTCGGCTCTTGAGACAGGAGTCTTGACGATAAACTCCTTCCTCCTTTAATTTGATGTCTGAGGGGTTTTGTCTGCGGCTCTTCCTGCTACAAGAAGTGAAGTATTGAGAACAGCTGAGAGTATAGTGTAAAAACAGTATGTTTTCCTTATTCAGAGTTATGCCCAGTTAAATGCCTGTGGGGGCAGGGAAGTGAGTAGGATGGGAGGGAGGCAAGAGTTCAGATGCGATACATGATGCATTCACAACACCTGATGTAACTCATCAGCATCATCCTTAACTGAGGAAGGCAGCCAGTCCTCCCAACAAATGGAAACTGAATTTTCATTCCTGAGGGTGAGCCTGATTCACTCAGCACGTCAACTACACAAAAAAATCCAAAGTCTAGATTTGGAAATGAAAACTATGTGGCACAGGTACACTATGCAAGACTATGCAGCCATAAAAAAGGATGAGTTCATGTATGTTTTCCTTATTCAGAGGTATGCCCAGATAAACTCATTTATCATTATTCTTAGCAAACTAACACAAGAGCAGAAAACCAAACACCACATGTTCTCACTCATAAGTGGGAGTTGAACAATGAGAACACATGGACACAGGGAGGGGAACAGCACACACCGGGGCCTGTTGCAGGGTAGGGGGCTAGGGGAGGGACAGCATTAGGAGAAACACCTAATGTAGATAATGGGTTGATGGCGCAGCAAACCACCATGGTACGTGTACACCTATGTAACGAAACTGCACGTTCTGCCCATGTAGCCCAGAACTGAAAGCATAAAAAAAAAAAAAAGTAAATGAAAAAAATAAAAAGAAAAAAGAAAACTATGCCCTGTCTATCCCTAATATGTTTATATTGTTTTATCTTCTACAATTCCCTAGTACAAATCCAAGTTATCCCAGTGTATTAGTCCTTTCTCATACTGCTATTAAAAAATACCTGAGACTGGGTAATTCATAAAGAAAAAAGGTTTAATGGACTCACAGTTCCACAAACTCTACAGAAAGCTTGACAGCTTCTGGGGAAGCCTCAGGAAACTTTTGGTCATGGCAGAAGGGGAAGCAACGTGTTTACATGGTCAGGGCAGGAGAAAGAGAGAGAGAAGGGAGGTGCTGTACACTTTTAAACAACCAGATCTCATGAGAACTCTATCACCAGAACAGCACCAAAGGGAAAAATTGACTGCTATGGTCCAATCACCTCCCACCAACCCCCACTTCCAATATCAGGGATTACAATTTGTAAACCAAAAATAAAATCCTAAGCCCCCTCTCCACTCCCCTCAACAATCATCTAAATGGACTTCCTCCTCAGCCAGGACTCTTAAAATTTAACTTGAAAGACTGATTCAGGCCATGAAGGGAAGTGAGGGTCAGACATGCTTCATTATACCTCTCCAGCATCAACATCAACACGGACTTTAAGTCTGATAAGAAACATTTTACAGCCCATTTCCCTCTGAAGCCTGCTAGCTAAAAGCTTCATCTGCATGGTAAAACTTTGGTCTCCACAACTGTTATCACAACCCAAATACTGATCCCAGGTCTTTAGACAAACTCAACCAATTGTCAACCAGAAAATGTTTAAATTTACCTGTAGCCTGGAAGCCCCCACTTTGAGTTGCCCCAGCTTTCTGGATTAAGCCAGCGTATTTCTTAAATGCACAGGGCTGATGTCTCATGCCTCCCTAAAATGTATAAAACCAAGCTGTGTCCCAGCCACCTTGGGCGCATGTTGTCAGGACTTCTTGAGCCTGTCATGGATGTGTGTCCTCAACCTTTGCAAAATAAACTTTCTAAATTAGCTGAGACCTGTCTCAGATTTTCTGGGTTCACCTTTTTGGAAACCACAGAGGGATTCTGAGTGGAGATGACTCTGACCTTTGACGAATCTTCTATCAGTGCTTGGTACCAGCATGAGATCTTATGGCTCACACACGTAGGAAAATTTGCTGAGATATGAGAAAATCTCCAGAAAATCTCTGATCTTCCAACGTTTTGTCAATGTCTAAAGTTTATTTTGCCGTACAACGTCTCTTTTTTTGGGGAGTTTTACTTGCTTCACAACGAGGAATGCAAGCTTTCCTGCTTCCATGGTGATGGAAGGCGGATAACTAGTTTGAGCTCACTTCCAACAGGGAAGATTAGTGTTTTGTTTTGTTTTGTTTTGTTTCCTGCTTCTAAGACAGTAGAGAGCAGTCTATAACCTGAGATCCAACATTAGGTAAGAAACTGATTTGGGATTCTGTCTTCCAAATTATTCTTAAATGACTAAAGTTAGCATTAACAACCACCTGGTGTTAATTTCTGCTTACTCTTAGAGCGCTCAGAAATCTTTTAATTTGTGTGATCATTGTTAGTTTTGCTTAACTGTTTTGCTGTTTGTTTCTGCCTTGTTGGATTTTGTGTGTGTGTGTGTGTGTTTTGGTCCTTTCCCTTATCGGATTTGACCAACCCATAACCCTCTAGCTCATGAATGTGGAATCTTCTACTCCAAATAAATAAGAGCGCCTCACTTGCCTCACCCTTTTGGGGCATTCTCAGGCAACTGAGAATCACATGAGGGTGTTTGGGAGGAACACTCCCTAAGATGTGCAGTGGCTCTAAATAGATTTCCCCCTGCAAAGAATATACTTAGGGCTGGCAGGTATGTATAAGGAGATGACCCCTCCTGCACCTTGAGCCCCTGACACGCTGTGCCAGGTAGCCACAACACAGGTGGACTGAATCAGTTCACGGAGTAATGGCCCTGAAAACCTAGGTCTGTGAGCAGCACATTTGGGTCCTACACATGTCCCAACTTGGTCAGATCTGAAGGGGAATGCCAAATCACGGGGAACAAGGACTCTGAAATGGCTGAAAACTCACACACACACACACACACACACACACACACACACACAAATGGTGGTATGGTTAGGAGATGAAAAAAGGCAGCAAAAAGAAAAAAAGGGAAGATTTTTGATTTTAACTACTAAAAGGGCTTTATTTATATAACAAGACCACCTTTTTGTCAGCCAGACCTGAGAGAGCAATGGCTGTACGTCTGAAAGAGTAGCATTTTGTCCTAGCCAAAATATGGTAATGAGATTTTAAAATATTTATTTAAAAGGAGCTCAATGGTTAAAATTCAGCTTAATTAAAAGGCTAACATCCATGATGTTTGCGTGTATGTGTGCATGTTTGTATTTGTGTTTTAAAAGCTTTCATGTTTTTGTTTTTTTCTTGTTGTTGTTTATCTCTTCTAAGACCTTGTCTTTTTTTTTTGAGCAAAAGTGTTTTTTTCTTCTCAGTTGACTGAATTCTGTTTTCACCTGAGTTTAGCATCTCTCTCTCTAGCACCACCAGACTTTTTCTGTCTGTACCTTATGATTTACTTATGCTGTTTGACTTTCACTTAAGTTGTCTCCTTTATTATGCAAATATAAGACTACTATCTGACAACTGCCTGGGGTTGTGAAGCAGGTATCAAGAATCTGAGTCTAAGATACGGAAAAAAAAGACTGGGGGGTCTTTATTAATTGATAAAATGTACTTCTATTGGCATGCCTATTATGTCTATGTATTTATGTGTTGTGTACACAGTGTTTCACTACTAAAAATATATAAAAGAGCTCTAATTAATTGGCTTAAAAAATGCAAGTGCTTAAATCAGATACTTTAAAACAAGACTGGTCAAATGCTTTTTGTTCACATGACTTAAGTAAAATCTTTAATAAATAAGGTGGCTTTAAAACTATTGATAAAATAATATTAGCAATGTCTTATGAATTGTTAGTATTTTTTTAATCAAATGGTTTCATGTTTATTCCTGCAGAATG
>NW_012113919.1:9444554-9533287 GCF_000951035.1 Colobus angolensis palliatus | reverse complement strand
GAGTGATGGCTCTACCCTTCACCTTTTGTTGGCTTCTGTAACTTTTAGTAATTATCTAAAGTAAGAGAGAAAAAAATTTTTTTGAATACAGGCAAATAAAGTATCTTTTGGACATACATTTTACTCTGAGTCTCTGTTATATCCCTATCTTTATTTGTGTCATGTGGAAGTCATATTTCACTACCAAACCACATGAAAGAGCTCTAATCAAGTAACTTAAAAACTGTAAGTGCTTATCATATTGGTAGAAACTAACCCAGCTGACTTTCAATTCACATGACCTCAGTGCTTTGGTAAAAGTAATTTACTAAATTTAATCTCAATAACCTCCAGTAATTTAAAATCTCAAAGTCATGTTAAACCCTCAGGTTTCCCTCTTGCCACTGGAAATTTGGGTTACTAAAAAGTTAAAAAAGTAGGAGATAAAATATGCTTTTAGTAAAATTTTATAAAACACAAATTGTCAATATTCAAAAATGTAGGTTTTCTTTTGGTTAAGAACCTATAATAAGGAGTTGCTTTATAATGAAGAAAACTATACAAATAAAACTAAATGAATTGAAAAAACCCACAAAAAACAAAAAGCAAACAAACAAACAAAATAAACAAGCCAGGGTAATGGAAGTTTACTTTGAACACTGTGGTTCCCAATAAAATAGTCGATATGGAGGAAGGGAAAAACAAGTAACTATGTAAAACCAGAGGGTATAATGTAAAAAAAAAAAAAAAAGTTTCATTACATACATTGGTATCATTCAGCTTCTTAATTTTTAAATGCTACACAATTTAAGAGCTAGTTTGGATTAATGCAGGACCCACAGCTCACTATTGAACAATCATTGATGAGTATATGTGATTCAAATGTACAGGGGATTATTCCTGAAAAAGCAATCAGCCTCATGAACTGGATAAATGCCAATGGAAGGTCTGTTTGCTCTGAGAAGGGGACTACCCAACTCTCCCTACAAAATACCAAGGGAAGCACCCAGATGAAGCAGGTAGTATGCTTCATGTCCAAGCCATGTTGGACTAGCTTTATGGTAACGGGGATACTCTCCCATCAAATATGTCTATTACCCAAGTCATGGTGAATTTGAGGGTTAAGGGGCCCCTTTTTACATGGGTGCCCCTCCCATAGAATCATAGGACTGTTTAAAAAGTCTTATCAAATTTGCTCTCCCTCATAGGTCTAACAGATGCAACTCCCTGCTGGGAACCCAAACACTTTTTTTTTTTTTTCCACCAGAAAAGGTAAAATAGTTATTTGAAGATATAAAAAACAAACCTGGGACCCAGAACATAAAAACATAAAGGTTAATAACATTATGAAATTTAAGATGTTTAAACAAGCTTTATGTAAAGTAGTTGTAACCCCTTTATGAAAAGTCTTATGAAAATGGGTACTATATCTAACTGGGGGATGTTTCCTAAACTGAAGACCTATAAATTTGTTATTTTAAGAAATGTTAATCGCACATGCTAAATGGGAACTAGTAAATTGCCTGAGCCCACAAAATATAGGGTAAAAGTTGACCTGCTAGTTGGGACAAATATCCACTGTATAGCCCTTTATGTGAGGCTTATTTCAGGGCTAAAGCCAAAAATTATGAGTACTTTTCAATAACGACTAAACTAGAGAATTTCTTTTTTTTTTTTTTTTTTTGACGGAGACTCGCTCTGTCGCCCAGGCTGGAGTGCAGTGGTCGGATCTCAGCTCACTGCAAGCTCCGCCTCCCGGGTTCCCGCCATTCTCCTGCCTCAGCCTCCGGAGTAGCTGGGACTACAGGCGCCCGCCACCTCGCCCGACTAGTTTTTTTTTTTGTATTTTTTAGTAGAGACGGGGTTTCACCGTGTTAGCCAGGATGGTCTCGATCTCCTGACCTCGTGATCCTCCTGTCTCGGCCACCCAAAGTGCTGGGATTACAGGTTTGAGCCACCGCCTATTTGGGGCATTTACTGTCTTAATACGGAACATTAACTGAAGCTCCCCCTATGCTAGTGGAAATAATGTTTCCCAAAAGAGTTCCATGATAAAATAAAAATGGTTTACATAAAATGTTGCCACCTAATAAGCAGGAGACTCTTTCCAAAGACTAATTATGAGGAACTACTCAATTCTACAGTGCCTAATAGACACCTCTCGTGAGCTGCTTGGTTTGTAAATGGCATTTCCAAGGGAAATACACATCTTGTTTTAAAAGCTGCTGCTCTAGTTAAAGAAGGGTCAAAAAATATTTTGCCTTCAAGTTATTTGGGTAGCATATGTTTTTGTAAGCAAGTTTACTTTTTGTCTAAGTTCTAAAATTCAATTTGTAATTTTATGACAATATTGTTATCCACATAAATTCAATGAGAGTATCTTGAAACAACTGGAGGCACTAGTTGTTTTTCTAAGACTTTAGCTAAACTAGCATATTTGTAGGTAAAGTTCAGGCAAGGCCAACTTTAAAAAGCCTCTACGGCCAATCCTTGCTGCATTCTATGCAAAATAATCAGACCAAATTTAATAAGCCTAAAACTTACTTTGTACACAAAATGGTCTTGCTATAATATCTCTTTAATAAAAAAAAAAGCAGCTCGATAAATTGTTTCAAGGGAAAAGCATAACACTTAATGGTAAATCACAGCCCCAACTGTTTTTGAGTGCAGAATAGATCATTATTTATTGGCTACAGTAATTCTCTAGAGAGTACCAGATTATAATTTTTCTTCATCTTTTTAGTTGGTGCCCTAATGGAATAGGTTCCTTTTCCTGTTCGGTCATACAAATTAGTCTTATAATTGTCAAATTACAAATGTTATTTATCTCTCCTTGTTGTGCTTTCCAGGAAACCAAAATCATGGTACCAGAGATATGAATCTCCCTCATTTGGCATCCCACGAGGCCTGGATCTGTTTTACTGTGAGTGTTCTGCTGCTAAAACCATACAAGCACCCTCCCTCCAGGCCCAGGGGTTATTGCAGAAGAGGTGGGTGCGTAAGATTATAAGGGCCAGTTTTGAGGGATAAAATTAGGTCAAGGTGAAACCCTCCAATTCAAGAACGGGTACACATATGCCTAAACAACTAGTAAAACAAGTTTAGTTGCCTTCTAAACAATTATGTATCAACTTTGCATCCACCCCAACCACAAAGAATTTCTTGCTTACAGTAGAGTTAAAGAAAAACATTTCCTTACAGGGTAAAAATACCTTGTAACAAAGCTTCCTGGGCATAATATTCTAGCTATAAGTTATGAAGATAAATATATATGCATATTTTTAATTATTTTCAGAACAATGCTTATTTTGTATCTAGATAATTGCCGTAAGTCTGTAACAAAAACCAAGCTTACAATAACTAAACACATAGAGGTTAAAAATAAGTCAGTTTCATAATTTTGCCTTTTGGTTTTGTTTGTTGGCTTTTTACTTAAAATAACAATATTTTATATTATACTTTAAGTTCATGGATACACGTGTAGAACATACAGGTTTGTTACATAGGTATACACGTGCCATGGTGGTTTGCTGCACCCATCAACCCATAATCTATATTAGGTATTTCTCCTAATGCAATCCCTCCCCTAGTCCCCCCACCCCACAATAGGCCCCAGTGTGTGATGTTCCCCTCCATGTGTCCATGTGTTCTAATTGTTCAACTCTCATTTACGAGTGAGAACACATGGTGTTTGGTTTTCTGTTCCTCTGTTAATCTGCTGAGAATGACAGTTTTCAGCTTCATCTATGTCTCTGCAAAGGATATGAACTCATCCTTTTACATGGCTGCATAGTATTCCATGATGTATATGTGCCACATTTTCTTAATCCAGTCTATTATTGATGGGCATTTGGGTTGGTTTCCAGTGTTTGATATTGTGAATAATGCTGCAATAAACATACATGTGCATGTATCTTTATATTAGAATTATATACTCAGTAATGGGATTGCTGGATCAAATGGTATTTCTGGTTCCAGATCCTTGAGGAATCGCCACACTCTCTTCCATAATGGTTGAACTAATTTACACTTCCACCATCAGTGTAAAAGCATTCCTATTTCTCCACATCCTTTCCAGTATCTGTTGTTTCCTGACTTTTTAATGATCGCAATTCCAGCTAGTGTGAGATAGGATATCTCATTGTAGTTTTGATTTGTGTTTCTCTAATGACCAGTGATGGTGAGCTTTTTTGTGTATGTTTGTTGGTCTCATAAATGTCTTCTTTTGAGAAGTGTCTGTTCATGTCCCTCGCCCATTTTTGATGGAATTATTTCTTGTAAATTTGCTTTAGTTCCTTGTAGATTCTGAATATGAGCCCTTAGTCAGATGGATAGATTGCAAAAATTTTCTCCCATTCTGTAGGTTGCCTGTTCACTCTGATGTGAGTTTCTTTTGCTGTGTAGAAGCTCTTTATTTTAATTAGATCTCATTTGTCAAATTTGACTTTTGTTGCCATTGCTTTTGGTGTTTTAGTCTTAAAAGTCTTTGCCAATGCCTATGTCTTGAATGGTATTGCCTAGGTTTTCTTCTAGAATTTTTTATGGTTTAGATCTTACGTTTAAGTCTTTAATCCATCTTGAGTTAATTTTTGTATAACATATTAAGAAAGGGTCCAGTTTGAGTTTTCTGCATATGGCTACCCAGTTTTCCCAACACAATTTGTTAAATATGGAAACCTTTCCCCATTGCTTGTTTTTGTCAGGTTTGTCAAAGATCAGATGGTTGTAGATGTGTGGCGTTATTTTTGAGGCCTCTGTTCTGTTCCATTGGCCTGTATATCTGTTTTGGTACCAGTACCATGCTGTTTTGGTTACTGTAACCTTATAGTATAGCTTGAAGTCAGGTAGCATGATGTCTTGAGCTTTCTTCTTTTTGCTTAGGATTGTCTTGACTGTATGAGATCTTTTTTTGGTTCCATATGAAATTTAAAGTAGTTTTTTCTAGTTCTGTGAAGAAAGTCAGTGGTAGTTTGATGGGGATAGCACTGAATCTATGAATTACTTTGGGCAGTATGGCCATTTTCACCATCTTGATTATTCCTATCCATAAGCATGGAATGTTTTTCCATTTGTTTGTGTGCTCTCTTATCTCCCTGAGCTGTGGTTTGTAGTTCACCTTAAAGAGGTCCTTCATATACTTGTAAGTCGTATTCCCAGATGATTTATTCTTTTTGTCTATTATTAGTGTATAGGAATGCATGTGATTTTTGCACATTGATTTTGTATCCTGAAACTGCTAAAGCTGCTTATCAGCTTAAGGAGATTTTGGGCTGAGATGATGGGGTTTTCTAAATCGATGATCATGTAATCTTCAGACAGAGACAATTTGACTTCCTCGCTTCCTATTTGAATACGCTTTATTTCTTTCTCTTGCCGGATTGCCCTTACCAGAATTTCCAATACTATGTTGAATAGGAGTGGTAAGAGAGGGCATCCTTGTTTTGTGCCGGTTTTCAAAGGTTTTCCAGTTTTTGCCCATTCAGTATGATATTGGCTGTGGGTTTGTCATAAATAGCTCTTATTATTTTGGGATACATTCTATCAATACCTAGTTTATTGAGAGTTTTTAGCATGAAGGGGTGTTGAATTTTATTGAAAATCTTTTCTGCAACTATTGAGATAATCATGTGGTTTTTGACATTGGTTCTGTTTATGTAATGGATTGAGTTTATTAATTTGCATATGCTTAACTAGCCTTGCATCCCAGGGATGAAGCCAACTTGATCGTGGTGGATAAGCTTTTTAATGTGATGCTGGATTTGGTTTGCCAGTATTTTATTGAGGATTTTCACATCAGTGTTCATGAGGGATATTGCCCTGAAATTTTCATTTTTTGTTGTGTCTTTGCTAGGTCTTGGTATCAGGATGATACCACAAAATGTGTTAGGGAGGAGTCCCTCTTTTTTTTGTTATTGTGTGTTATAGTTTCAAAAGGAATAGTACTAGCTCCTCTTTGTACTTATGTTAGAATTAGGCTTTGAGTCCATCTGGTCCTGGGCTTTTTTTGGTTGGTAGGCTAATAATTATTGCCTCAATTTCAGAATTTGTTATTGGTCTATTCAGGGATTCGACTTCCTCCTGGTTTAGTCTTGAGAGGGTGTATGTGTCCAGGAATTTATCCATTTCTTCTAGATTTTCTAGTTTATTTGCGTAGAGATGTTTATAGTATTCACTGATAGTAGTTTGTATTCCTATGGGATCAGTGGTGATATCCCCATTATCATTTTCATTGTGTCGATTTGATTCTTTTTTCTTTTCTTCTTTATTAATCTGGCTAGCAGTCTATCTATTTTGTTAATCTTTTCAAAAAACCAGCTCCTGGATTCATTGATTTTTTTTGAAGGGATTTTTGTGTCTCTATCTCCCTCAATTCTGCTCTGATCTTACTTCTTTCTTGTCTTCTGCTAAGTTTGGAATTTGTTAGCTTTTGCTTCTCGAGTTCTTTTAATTGTGATGTTCCTGTGTTAATTTTAGATCTTTCCCACTTTCTCCTATGGGCATTTAGTGCTATAAATTTCCCTCTAAACACTGCTTTAGCTGTATCCCAGAGATTCTGGTATGTTGTGTCTTCCCAGAGGCTTTGTTTACCCTGGGAGGGGAAAACCGCCTATTCAAGCTTCAGTAATGACAAGTGCCCCTCCCCATACCAAGCCCTAGCATCCCAGGTGGACTTCAGACTGCTACGCTGGCAGCAAGAATTTCAAGCTAGTGGATCTTAGCTTGCTGGGCTCTGGAGGGGTGGGCTCCACTGAGCTAGACCATGGCTTCAGCTGCCTTTCCAGGTGAGTGAACAGTTCTCTCTCGCTGGCATCCCAGGTGCCACTGGTGTATGGAAAAATAAAAATAAAAACCCTCCTGCAGTTAGCTTGGTGTCTGCCCAAACAGACACCTAGTTTTATGCTTGAAATCCAAGGCCCTGGTGGCATAGGCACCCTAGGGAACCTCCTAGTCTGTGGGTTACAAAGACCATGGGAAAAGTATAGTGTCTGTACCAGAATGCACTGTTCCTTGTGGCACAGTCCCTCATGGCTTACCTTGCCTACAGAGGGAGATCCCCAACCCCTTGAGCTTCCCCAGTGAGGCGATGCCCACCTGCTTCAGCTTGTCCACCGTGGGCTGCACCCACTGTCTAATGAGTCCCAATGAGAGGAGCTGGGTACCTCAGTTGGGAATGCAGAAATCACCTGCCTTCTGCACTGATCTCGCTGGGAGCTGAAGACCAGAGCTGTTCCTATTTGGCCATCTTGACAGCTACCTCCTAAAATTACAATTTTAAGAGGTAAATGAATGCCTGTCTACATCCAGTTCTATCTGGCCTACAACAATTAATTGGCTGTAAGTCTTTTGACTCTTAAAGTCCTCGGCCATAGAGAGTCCCAACAAGGGACAACATGGACCCAGGGTAGGCAGTCGTGCCACTCTGCTAATGCTATGGGACAGTATAAATATTCCTGGCCTTTGATGCTGCCTCTGGCAAATCTCAGTCAGAAGAAGGAGAATTTAAACCAAAATAAAATCCTAAGGCACCACCCCAAAATCATCTAAAAGGACTTCCTTCTCAGCCAGGGCTCTTGAAATTTAACCTGAAAGACTGGTTCAGGCCTTGAAGGGAAGTGGGGGGTCAGACATGCCTTATTATACCTCTCCATCATTCACATCAACACACACATTAAGTCTGATAAGAAACATTTTACAGCCTGTTTCTCTCTGAAGCATGCTAGCTTCAAGCTTCATCTGCATGATGAAACCTTGGTCTACACAGTCTCTTATTGCAACCCAAATATTCCTTTCTGTTGAGCCCAGGTCTCTAGATAAACTCAACCAATTGTCAACCAGAAAATGTTTAAATTTACCTGTAGTCTGGAACCCCCCGTTTAAGTTGCTCCGCCTTTCTGGATCAAACCAATGTATTTCTTAAATGTACTTGATTGATGTCTCATGCCTACTTAAGATGCATAAAACCAAGCTGTGGCCCAACCCCCTTGGGCACATGTTGTCAGGATTTCCTGTGGCTGTGTCATGGGTGTGTGTCCTCGACCTTGGCAAAATAAACTTTCTCAATTAGCTGAGCCCTCTCTCAGATTTTCTAGGTTCACAAATTTGACATGAGTTTTGGGTGGGGACACAGATCCAAACCATATCACGTAGAAAAACTAAACACACTCCATTGTTTCATAAACCCCTTCTTTTTCATACCTTTGTTGTCTTCTTAGCTCAGTTTGAATACCACTTTCTATATGACAAAAATTCCAATCAAACAAGTAAAAATGGCATTTCTTGTGTCTGAATTCTTTGAGAATGTTTTAATATAACCCCATATGTTTATGTCACTTTCCTCTACTAGAATTATTATAAGTAAATCTTGTCTCATTATGAGACTGTGACTTAAGATGCTCTATAATAGTTACTAAAGTAATGGCTGAATGATATTTAAATGAAAAATGTTGAAAAGAGAATTAAACATTGAGATATGTAGATAAGGCTGCAGGAAAGGAGATTAGATTTGAATTGGGTTTTGCAGTCTTAGTGAGTAAGCACAGCTTTCCTCCTCCCCTAGGAATCCTCCAGTTATATAAAAACTTGCTCTTTTGTGTTTTTTGTAATTATGGGACTCAGGTCCCTTGCTCCAATATGTAATTGCTGTGTGACTTTGGTTGTGTTATTTACCTTTCTGAGTACCAGTTTTCTGGTCTTGAAATTGTAATTATTATAGATGTGTAAAAGGGTTAAATGAGACAAACTTTCAAAATTGCTCTTTTCTAATAGTTACTGGTGGACTCCACTTCCACATCAAAAGCTCATCTTCAAGATTTGATTATTAAAGAAACCATGAATGTTATAAAAATTGCATTTGAGTCATTCATTATCTTCATTGTCCATATTTAATGTAGTCTATGAAAATAAACTTGAGAGAATGGCAGCACATAACTTGCCTCCCATTTATCATTCTAGTCAGTAATGGCCGCCTGATACAGCAGGAAGAGAAAGGATATTATGAATTAGCAACATCTGCCATTGTCACAGGGTGGGGACCTAGTAGTATGCCTGATATTTGCTATTTCTCTGAAGAAATGCTGCCTACAAATGTGTCTTGCTAAAAATACAATAACGATAACAAGAATAATATAGGAAGATCTAGTTGACACAGAATACTTTATGCACTGATAAATGCCATGATAAGGTTTAAGTTAAGGACTTTATATGTACTGTCTGACACATTTACTTTTCACTATTAGTTAGGAACTACTACACTCATTTCTCCATGAGATATATGAAGTTCAGAGAGTTTAGGCAGTTATCAAAGTGATAAAACTAGTAAGGTTTAATCCTAGGTTTGTTTTGCAGCATGCACCATATCACCTGCCAGAAAACAGCATACATACACCTAAATGGTGTTTTATGGTTTTCAAAGTACTTTCCTATACCTCACCACATTTATCATTTCAAATTCCTGTAACAGGCTTGCGGTTGATAGGACAGATGATACAACTCATCTGACATGTCACAGGGAGATCAAAGGCTTTCCTTAAATTGATATTCATATGACTAAGCTAGAAGCAACCTAATATAATAAAAAGAGTCAGAAGTCAGACACATTATTAACTGACCGGCTCATTCATCTCCCATGTAAATATGCATCGAATATCTTCTATGTCACAGGCGCTGAGTTTTAATTTGTCTTTTACTTCTTTTCATCTGCAGGACATTAAGCAGTTTGCTGCATCATGATTTTTTAACATAGGAGGAAAGGACGCCTATTCAGACAGATCCAGAGTCATTCCTGCTCTGGATTCATCTATTAGAAAAATAACCCATTCACACAGTTCTGGTTACCCTTTTAATCACCTGTTAACTTTAAAATTGTTGGTTAAAACAACCAATATTATTTAATGCTCATTATTTGCCAGATGGTAATCTAAGCATTTTTAAAAAATAACTGATTTAAATTCCCTAATAACTCTGCAATGTAGGTACTGTTGTTGTTGTTACCATCTTTCTTTCCTTTTTACAGTTTTAATCATCGAATCACAAAGGAGTTAAGTGACTTACACAAGATTACACACCTTAGAAGTGGAGTCACAATTGTAACCCAAAGACTCCGTTTTCAAAGTATGCTCTTACCACAATTTATGATGAATCATATTGTTGCTCTGAAGGTCAAATTAAACTAGATGATAAATGTAAAACACCTAACATAGATCCTGAGATACAGTAGATATTCAAGAAATGCTTATATCCCTTTCTTGTGAGGCTACATTTTATGACTGTAAAGCAATGCCACACTGCTACCTCTAGAAATAGTTACAGAAATAAGAATAATTTGTCAGAGAGACTCTAAACAAAAGATCATCTAATTTATATCATAAAAACATTGAAGAAGAAAATGTGGTTTCCGATAAGAAAATAATTCCCCTGTAGTCCTTTTATTTTTTTCCCTTTCTAGTCTGCATTTTTATAATACCAGCTCATTAAGTATCATTTCAGTGACTTGTGTTCATACACCATTTCAAATCTAGGTAGCTAATGAAACAATAAATTATTTACCTAGAAGGAAAAAGCAATATACATTACATCCCCATTCTATATTGAAGTATCTTGGAAATGAGGGACACTACAATTTGACTATAAGCCTTTCCCTTGAAGTTAATTGACCATTCATTCAGACTGCTTTTGAATTCAGAAGGTCTGCTGAGCATATATGCATATTACTATAGTCCTCATTCTTTGAAGTCCTGGCTAATTCACACCTCATTTGTTTATTTATTTTTGGTAACATAGTTTTGCTTATTATATACTTCCTTTACTAATGTTTGTCCAAAGTCTATTTCCTTTGTCATTTGTCAACTGGGAATTTGGACAATTGTAATATTAATTCTAAGAGCTCTAGAATATTCTCAGGCTCTTTCAGGGAACACACTACATGCAGTAATCTCATAAAGAGGCCAGACCACTTCAGTGTAAGTCATTGTGAAGAGTTAAAGGACATCATGTAATCCATGAAAATTGAATCAAGACTGCTTAATTCTTTCATAACATATTTTGAAAGGACCATAATTTTTTATTTTAAAAAAAATTCAACTTTTATTTTAGGTTTGGGCATATGCGTGCAGGTTTGATATGTGGGTATGTTACAGAAAGCGGTATGAACTCAATGTTTAGCTCTCACTTGTAAGTGAGAACATGTGGTATCTGGTTTTCTGTTCCTGTGTGAATTCAGTTGGTATAATGGCCTCCAGCTGCATCCATCTTGCTACAACAGATATGATTTTGTTCTTTTTTATGGCTGCATAGTATTCCATCATGATTTTATCTACCAAAAAATAAATTAGAAATACCATTCAGCTTCATACAAGCTAAAAACGTTCCTTACTGTTGGAGAGCTATTAGAAAAAATCCCTCCATATTGCCTTCTTGATCAAATCAAATAAACAAGACTTTGTTTCACTGGAAAGAGTAAAACAGAGGGGGGAAAATAATGTAGAAGTTTCCATCTGCCCCATCACTCAATGATTCTACAGCTTGTATTTGAGAAAGGTATTCTAATAATTTGTTCCCTTAGTTGGCCTCATTTTATTTATATTTTGAATAGTGTACACATTTCACCATGCTGCGTAGGATTCCAGGTTTTAAAGATACTTCTGGGTCCTGGCACGGTGGCTCACTCCTGTAATCCCTGCACTTTGGGAGGCCGAAGCATGTAGATCAGTTGAGGTTAGCAGTTTGAGACCAGCCTGACCAACATGGTAAAAACTCTAAAAATGCAAAATTAGCTGGACATGGTGGTGCATACCTGTAATCCCAGCTATTTGGGTGGCTGAGGCAGGAGAATCACTTGAACCCAGGAGGTGGAGGTTGCAGTGAACTGAGCTCGCACCATTGCACTCTAGCCTGGGCAACAAGAGTGAAACTCCATCTCACTAAATAAATAAATAAATAAACTTCTTTTATATAATATGTCTCCCCAGTGAAAGTCAATTGTTTCCCCTGATGCTCAACAAAGGAATGATACCTTCTACATGCTGAAGGAAAAAGAAAAGGCATATTTTGGACTAAATGAGCAAAGTTACATCTAAATAATTTTTCGTATAATTTGCAGGTCATGTTTTCCGCATCTCAAGGAAAAATAACATTAGTGGAAAATCTTAGTGGAACCATTTGAGAAGGGTTAATGCTATTGTCAGGTTTCTTAGGCTGAGTTCCTTTAGAAGTGGAAACTGAGACAATGGTTTGAGTGCAAGGAATTTATTTGGATGGCAACGATAGAGTGTAAAAATGATATGTAATAGGAAAAAACTCAATAGAATGTGCCAAACAAATTACTGCTGTTGGTCCTGCTAGTGAGCTCAGGGAAACGGAGCAAATACCTACGCCCCTCATGGGGTCAAGGAACACACTCCATCTGCCATTAGTTGATGGGTTGATGGCCTCTATGACTGCATAGTATTCCATCATGATTTTCTGCATTGAAAAATAAGTTAGAAATACCATTCACCTCTATACAAGCTAAAAATTCCCCTTATTGTTGAAGAACTAGTAGAAAAACATCTTTCACTTCTCCAACATCCATTACTTCTACAACATTCCAAGAGTGTCTGAAGCAGATACAGGACATGCTCCCATGCCCAGAAATAAAACTCTTAGAGAGTCACAGGTATCTGCAGCAAGTGACTTTGCCTCATGCAGACTTGCATTTGGTGGGAAAGTAGCCTCAATAGTGTTGGCTCCCCCTGGTTAAAGGAAACAAGACAAATTACTGAAAATCTCTTTACATTCTTTGCACGTCTTGTTGCCACCCTAATAATAATAACAAATTAAAAAGACACTAGAGAAAATAGCCTCTAAATATGTTGTGTTTTACTCAGAAATGAAAATAAGAAATATAACCTGGAATGCATGAAGTGCTAAGCCACCAGTGCATTTGGGGAAGGAAAGGTAGGGGGAGCTTTCATTGGTGAAAAGAAAGTTACATAGCTGCTTAAAAACAGAGCTCGTCGGTTTCAGAGGTTCAAAGCCAGAGTTATTTTCTGCTCATCGGTGGAGATGCCCTTATTGGGCAAGTGTTCTTCTGAGAACATCTTCTCTGAATTACTGCAGTACTAAAGAACGTCTTATCAAAGCATGAGATGTGTGAAGGACTCAAAAGGATTTTTAGAAAGTCTTTGGAAATAGTTCTTACTCAGATATGTAGGCATGAGCCTCCTCTCCTTTGGGCTTTCCAGGCCCTATTTTGTCGGGATCTGACAAAAGTGATTTCACCCAGGTATCTGCAACTTTCACATGATCATGACAACTTAAGAATTTTTTTTTTTTTCAGCTTTTAGCAGTCTGTTCACTTAATTTTGAGGTTTCCCAGTCTATTCTTACAAGGGCAGGTAGGCTCTTCTTTGTGGATTATGCGTTGTAACACAAGGGAACTAAGCAAAGAAGAGGAGGGATATGCGGAATGCTTCCTAGAGACATCAGACAAAGGCTATTTGGTTGTACTTGTTCTGCTGACTTTGCTTTTACGTTTAGGAGGTAATTGTTTATGTACTCCTGGCCATAGCTAAACTGAAGGGGTTAAGAAAGTGAACGTTTTAGCTACACAAGCAACAAAGGTAAAATGTCCACTTGAACTTGTCTTTAGCCTAACAACGTTTCTCTTTCATTGAAATTGAAGAGAAGATAATAGCTCCTGCAAACTAGGAGCACCCACTTCTCAGTGGCTTCTCGAGCTTATCCTTCAGGGAGTTTGATATTTAATGTGGGAAGAGTTTTTTCATTGTTCATTATGGAATTTTAATCAGGTCATTGCTTCTTTTTCCAAAATTCAATCTTCGCAGAGGCTTTATTTAACATGTAGTAGGATGATTTTTATTAATAATGTCTGGTAGGGAACAAATACCTCAGTCAAATTGTTGACAGCAAGTTTATTTTTAACTCTGTGTCTTGTATCATAAGATAATAGGCTATCTAAAATAGGGTAAACAGTGCAATTTTGACTGGAATGTAAAAATGGGAAGTTATTACGTTATACTTTGACAATAGGGATTGTTGGATAAAATAGTCTAATCCTATAAATAAGACCTACACCAATGAACAGGTTGATTCAAGAATGGAAAATAGGAAATATTTTGAGTTCAAAGGTTAATTTTTTGTTTATTGAAGGCAGTATGGATATAGAGTTCTAAAGAAGCCTGTAAAATGATTAACATGCTTATTTTAAATAATTCTTCTAAACCAATGTGATTGTTGCAATTAAATTTTGTTATTAAAATTCTGGGAACATGTGTTTTTGTAGTTCCATTTAAAAATTATTTTCTTGGGCCGGGCGCGGTGGCTCAAGCCTGTAATCCCAGCACTTTGGGAGGCCGAGACGGGCGGATCACGAGGTCAGGAGATTGAGACCATCCTGGCTAACACGGTGAAACCTCGTCTCTACTAAAAATACAAAAACTAGCCGGGCGAGGTAGCGGGCGCCTGTAGTCCCAGCTACTCGGGAGGCTGAGGCAGGAGAATGGTGTAAATCCGGGAGGCGGAGCTTGCAGTGAGCTGAGATCCGGCCATCTGCACTCCAGCCCGGGCGACAGAGCGAGACTCCGCCTCAAAAAAATAAATAAATAAATAAACAAATAAAATAAAATAAAATAAAATAAAATTTATTTTCGAACTTTGGGCTTTAAAGAGTCTAGAGGTGAGTTTAGTTTACTACCTTAGACACAGGATACTTAAAGGGGTTAATTAGGATTAATTAGGATACTAATTAAAGAGGTTAATTAGATAGGCATGAGATTATAAACATAAAATGTACTACCCATTGATGTTATCTAGACCCGATGAGACTTTGGAAACTACTATGTAATGGATTATATACAGCACATAAGCATTTTGCTTACAATATTAGCATATTATATCTATGTGCCAGTAAATGTGCTACTATATTGACATAGATCATTCACTCTTCATTATGACAACTTTGAAGAGATAGCACTCGTATCAGCGCTTTATCCATGAGAGAATTAAAACTAAGAGAAGTCAGATAACTTATACAGCTTACCTACTCACTGTCACTTGCACCTAAAACGTTTAAGGGGTGCTTACAGCTCTATATAATAATCTGAAGAATACATGTAGATATATATCCATAATTTTAAGATAAGTTTCACTTTAACATTCTATTCTAACATCTTTTGTTTCACCTTTTATATTTCTTTATTCTTGCTGCATATATTTTTGAACTTAGATTTTAATTCATTGACCTTTTAGCTACATAGCTTACCATTTACCTCTACGTCTATACCCATGATTACTATTTACATTTGTATCAGTTGTTTACAGCTGCAGTAACAAATTACTCAAATTTAATGACTTAAATCAACATAAATTCATTATTGTATGATATTATGTGTCTATCCTAGGTTTCAATGAGCTAAAATCAAGGTGTTGGCAAGGGAGTGACACTTTCTGAGAGTCCTAGAAGGTAATCCATTTTCAAATTTCAAAAGGTTGCCCACATTCCTTTGCTCATGGCCCCCTTCTGCCTTCTTCAAAACCAGCAAAGCTGGATCTCTCTGACCATTCTTTCATCATCACATTCTTCACTCTCTAAACACAACTGGGAAACATTCTCCACCTGTAAGTATGTATTTAATTAGTTTGGACCACCTGAGAAAGCTATGATAACCTGTCTGTGAGTTCTGTTGAGTGTAACCGACTCATCTTTAGTCTAATAATGTTTTATCTGCCAAAGCCTTCTCTCTGAGGTGAAGTGAGGTGGCATGAGGACACTGACATATGTGGACCTCATCCTGGGAGAAATACTAGTTGACTGCTGGCAATGTCAACCATCTTTGAGTGATGAGCTAACTCCCTTTATTTTGTTCCACTCTACCCAAATAACATTCTAATTATAATTTGGCTCCACCTTTAGGTTTGCCTACCATGACAATGAGTTGGATCTACTAAGCATGTTTTCAGGTGCTCAGTGTGGGCAAGTAGTCAATGATTTACACCAATACTTGTTCCTATTTTATTGTTTTGTACCCATGATGTATTGATTATTAAATAATTTGATCTTTAACTCTGTACTTTAAGTTTTTCTTGTACCAGTCTCTGTGAATATGGTTAATAAGAATGTGATTTAGAAAGAAGAATGCACCATACAAGCATTCTGACAATTCAGAATAGAATTTTATGACCAAGCAGTAAAGAAGTTAAAACTTCCTATTTATCTATAATGCTTTCTCTCTTTTCTCCACACACACAATTTGAATGATATTTTAAACATTTTTATCCTATTTTTCCCCCAAATCTTCTTCATTAATGGTTTATTGAAACTTCAAATCCATGAAACAAGCCTAAACAAAATTTTATACCAATTATCATTTGAAAGCATGGATTATTTTGTCATTTGTGTCAGATGTCTCTTCTAGGAAAGCTTTTACAAAGGTCGTTTTTTTTTTTATTACTCTTGCAAGAAAACAACTTAGGAAAGTTTGGAAAATAAATTTATTTGCAAATGAAAGGTCAAAGACAGTGGTAACGATTTTCAATATGCTTGAAGAAATAAAAATTCTTAAAAGTGATAAAAAGTTGATTGATATTTAAAGTTATTTTATTACTTCTTTTTTAGAATTTGAAAATAACAATGTTTTATTTTTGCTGTTTTCCTCCACATTTTTTGGTGCTGGGGAAAATTAGCATATTCAACTGTGGATTTTTCCCATATATGAGACATAGAAATTGCATATTATTTAGTGTGGTTGCTCAGTTAGTGTTCCACATTATTTATTCAGGTAAAGAATAACTCTTAGGCTGCTTCCCTAATCAATTTAGTGTGAGAACTGTGTTAGTGCATTGTCATGCTGCTGATAAAGACATACCTGAGATTGGGAGAAAAAAAGGTTTAATTCGATATACTGCTTTACATGGCTAGGGAGGCCTCAGAATCATGGCAAGAAGCAAGAGGCACTTCTTACCTGGTGGCAGCAAGAGAAAATGAGGAAGATGCAAAATCGGAAACCCCTGATAAACCCATCAGGTCTTGTGAGACTTATTCACTACCACAAGACAAGAACAGTGTGGGGGAAACCATCCCCATGATTAAAATTATCTTCCACTGGGTCCCTCCCATAACACATGGGAATTGTGGGAGTAAAATTCAAGGTGAGATTTGGGTGGCAACAAAGAACCAAACCATATCAAGAACTTTGCAGTTATAACTCAGATCTAATTTGAACCAAATCATAAAAAGTTATATAAGATGGTGTTATACAGGAAAAACAGAAACAGAGAATACAAGTATTGGTTATCTGATGTTATTCCACTAATACATTTAAGAGTATTCAGAGTTCAGCCTCTCGGAACATAATAAGCTATAAAACGATTATATTCAACATTTCTCAGTCTACCTCAAATTTTTCTTTTTTTAAAAAAAATGCACAAGGTAAGTATGAGGTTTTTTTTTTTTTAACTCAGTAAAAAGTAAAATGTAATAGGAACTAAAATATAAGTTTTGGGTAACATGAAGTTGAATGACATTAGATACTAAAAGTGAGTTAGAATACAGACTAACTTTCATTTAACATTAAGTCAAATTTAAAATTAAGTTAATTTTGTTTAGATGACTAACCCATATCAGGAGGGTGAAAAGTTCAAACTTTTGAAAATTAATGAAGTATTTATTAGTGAAAAATCTTATTTTAGAGAGAGCAGTGAATTCCAATATAGTACTCCTCTGTCAGAGGATACAAAAATGGAAAACAAAAAGCTAGAATATTCTCTCTGTTGTAGGATTGGAAATTAAATTTGAGATATTGTGAATTTGGTTTTTGAGAGATAGTATTTAAATAGATGGATAAATAGATTAGATAGATAGATATAGAAATAATTATAATTGTAAATCTCTATATGTGTGTTTCCTAATTCTCTGTTCTTTGAGAAAATGAGAGAGCCAGGAACATAATTAGCACTGAAATCATGGACTCTAATTTTATTCTCCACTAGAAGGAATCAGGGTTCTTTAGAAGAATAGCTCAATGTATTTAAAATTATGTAATAAATATCTTAATATATAAATAGGTAGAAGAGAATGCTATTAAGTAAAAAGACAACTAACAAATTTAGAAGAACTGTTGGAATTTAAAAATCAGCACCTGATAACTATTGGAATGATTATTGGTGATACAAAATGTCAAGGAATGAATATACTGTGAGTAGAAGTTTCGTACAAATTGAATACTGGATAGTTTCAAAATACTTTCCACAAAGCACTTTTTAATTACAAAGAGGCAATTACTTTACAGTGGAGAAATCTGGCTTACTTCACCAGATCAAGTGATCAAAATTAGCACATCACTAATGTGAGAAACCGAAATTGTGTATCACTTGAAAGGATGACATGATATTCTTGACAAACAATGCATAATCTGAATATAATTATGATAAAACATCAGACAAAACAAAACTTGCAAGTATCTTAGAAAATCACAACATTACAAAAATCAAGGAAAGTCTTAGAATTTTTCAGCTTGAACAAGACAAACAAGACATGACCCATAAATGTAACACATGATCCTTTATTGAATTATTTGACCTCAGGGCAAATTGACATATATGACCATCCAATGAATGCTTTTATAACAAATTATTTTTGTTCTAACTTATTTTTATATCAAAGTCCTATCTACATCTGTTTAGTCAAGCTTGCTAATAATGTTATTTCAATATTACATATCATTGTGTTACTAAAATACATTCATCTTCAATTTATAGATTTTAATATTTGTCCATATTTTCTGATAGTTCACATATGTCAGGACTATAGTGTTATAGACACACATGTTCAGGAGGGTTGTGTCAG
Organism: Colobus angolensis palliatus; assembly: GCF_000951035.1. Classification (NCBI taxonomy): domain Eukaryota; kingdom Metazoa; phylum Chordata; class Mammalia; order Primates; family Cercopithecidae; genus Colobus; species Colobus angolensis. The sequence continues at coordinate 9,514,467 of NW_012113919.1, read as the reverse complement.
CTTAGTTTAGTCTTCCTTTCACGAACATCAGACATTACCCATTTTACCCTTTAACATTTTTCTTCATTGTTTTGTCATACATTAAAATTTATTTTCCATCTTTCTTTTGGTGCATCTATTCTTTGTATAAATATCAAACTTTACCTATCTTCCATTATCTATATTTTTCTCTTATCTATCTTACCTATCTTCATTAGCTCTGTTCATTAGTTTCAAGCATGTTTCCTAAAATAACATAGCACCAGGTCTTTTCTTGTTGGTTTTGTAACACGTCAGACTATCACATTTTTAATCTCTTAATACATTTATATTTGTTTTAATTGCTGACATTAGGGCTTACGTACTGATATCTTATTTTGTAAATACTATTTTTCATGCTTTTATTTCTTTATTTTCTTCCTGATTGTTTTATTACATTGAAAGAAGTTTCTAACTTTGTTTTAACTGATTGATAATTGTACATGTAGATTTAATATTTACTTACAAGTTACTAATTGCCATAGTAATATTTTTCTACATATGCAAAAAGCTTACCAGTATCTATATTTTCTTCCTAAGCAATGTAAGTATTTCAGCACACTTTTATCTCTCTCTGATAGTCCTCGCCATCCCATTTATCCTTGCTTAATATTTACTTGTCTTAAACTCCAGATTGTTGAGAGTATATCTTTTATGTTCATTATTTATTTAAGAAATGGTATATTTTAGTGATTTTTTTTTTTACTTCCTGCATTAGCATTTCATTGCTATGTAACAAATCTCCACAAACTTAGTGGCTTAAAACAACACAGATTTATTATCTCAAGTTTCTCTGAGACAAGATTCTAGGCACAGCTTAGCAAAGTCTTCTGTTTAGGGTTTCATGAAGCTACAGTCAAAATGTTGACTGAGGCTGTGGTCATCTCACGACTTGACCTGGCAAGGATCCACTTCCAGGATCTTCAAGTTCTTGGCAGAGTTCATTTCCTTGTAGTTATAGGATTGACAACACTGGTTTCTTGCGGGCCGTCAGCTGGAGGTGACCCTCGGTTATTAGAGGCTGTCTGCTGTCCTTAGAAACCCTTTACATGTGGCTTTCCAACATGCCTGCTTACTTCATCAAGACAGCAAGGAGTGTTTCCAAAGAGAATCTGTTAGCAAGATAGAGTCTTGAATGTATAAAAGTAACCTTGTCATGTGAGTAACATCACGAGCTTGGCTGTGTTCTGTTGTTTAGAAGCAAGCCACAGATTCTACCCAAACTCAAGGGGAAGGAAAACACAGTGACATAGCACTAAGCTTGGGATCCTGAGGGACCACATCTGAGTCTATCCATCACTTTCACGCTTGATTCCTTCCTTATTTTTCCCTTTGTATACTTTTTTTCTTGCAGGAGCACATGCTTGTAAGATGTGTAAGATGTAAGATGTGCTTGTAAGAGCTGTCTCAAATGTCCTTGGAAGCTTTCATGAGGAAACTTCACAACAATTCATTTACTTGTTTATGTGTATGGGGGATTTCAACTTTTAATCAGTCCAGTTATGTAGGATTTTAATAAAGAATGTGCTTGAAAGTTCATCTTAGAGACTACTTCTATAGCATCTTCAAATAATACATTTTGTTTAATATTTACTTCCTGCTTAACTTAGCTACAGTGGATTCTGTTTGCAGCTAAGATGCTTGACCAACACATTAACACGTAACTAGGAACATGGATTAATATTGATATATTTTATTACATATTCTTGACTAATTAACTCTAGGTTGAATTTTCAGTACAATGTTTATACAAGTAATGTAAGTGGGCATCTTTGTCCAGTTCTTGATAGTAAAATGGTAAGTAAGCCTTCAGTCTTACACAATTAAGTATTTATGTTAGCTGTGGGTTTATTGTAGATGAGATGTTCTTTATCAGATTGAGGAGTTTCCTTTTGTTTCTAGTTTGCTGAGTGTTTTTCCTCTTGAAGCAGTGTTGCAATTTTAAAATAGTATTGTGTGCATCCATTGAGAAAATGATTTGTTTTCTTTCTTTTATTCTATTGATATGGCATATTATATTAGTTGATTTTTAAATGTTAAACCAATCTTGCATTTGTAGGAAAAATCATACTTTGTCATAGTCTGTATTCCTATTATATTTATTTTTATATTTACTGAATCAGTTTATTATTTTGTTAAGAATTTGTGTATGTATATTTATAAGAGCTGTCACACTGTGTCCTTTCCTTGTGTCTTTGTGTTATTCTGGTTTCGGGGTAATCCAATAAATTTTGATGATAGAATGAATTATGGAATGTTTCCTCTAGTACCATTTTTTGGAAGACTTTGTGAAGAACAGCAATCAATTATTCTTTAAATGTGTGGTAAGATTCACCAGGGATACATCCACATCTGGGCTTTTCATATTCGTAGAATTTATTTATTTAATTTTACTAATTCAATTTCTTTCTTATTCTGTTTGTACCACTATAACAGAATACCACAGACTGGAAAATTTATAAAGAACAGAAATTTATCTCCTCAGAGCTCTGGAGGCTAGGAGGTCCAATATCAAGGCATGAGTAGATTTGGTTGTCTGGTGAGGCTTGTATGCTCTAAAGGGAACAAACATTATGTGAGGAGAACCTCATGGCCTAGTCACCTCTTAATGGACCCACTTCTAAATACCATCACACTGGCCATTAAATTTTAACATCTGAATTTTGAAGGGTACACACTCAAACCAAAACACCTATTACATAAGTAAAGAAGTCCAGATGCTTTATTTTGTCTTGAGTTACTTTGGACAGTTAGTGTATTTCTAGGAATGGTCTAATAGTAGTCACACAGTTACTCTTAGCACTTTCTTATCATTTTTCTTTCTGTGGGGTTGATTGTAATGCCCTCTTTAATTTGAATCTTTATTCTTTTCCTCTTGGTCAGTCTAAAAGTCTGTCAACTTAGTTGATCTTTTTAAATAGTCAACTTTTGATGTAGTTGATTTTCCTTGTTTTCATATTCTCTATTTCATTAATTTATTTCAATATTTATCATTTCTCCCCATCTACTTATATTGGGTTCCATTTGCTCTTCTATTTATATGGTATTAAGATGAAAGGTGAGGTTATTGCTTTGAGATTGTTCTTTTTTTAATTTAGGCATTTGATGTTGTATATTTCTCTCTAAGCACTGATTTAGCTAAGCACCATTAATTTGTGGCATGTTTGTCTTCATTTGCTCTCATTTTAAAGTATTTTCTAATTTTCCTTGTGATTTCCTCTTTAATCCATTGGTTATTTAGGAATTTGTTTTGTAATGTTCACATATTTGGGATTTTTTTTTTCAAATTTTCTTCTGTTATAGATTTCTAATTCTACTACAAGTGGTCAGAGAATATTATATTCTTTCAATCCTTTAAACTTTTTGAGAATTATTTTACAGCCTATCAAGAGTTTTATCATGAATCATATTAATGTGTTTTTGAGGAAAAAATTATATATATATATTTTTTCATGTTGTTGAGTGTCATCTTCTATAGATATCTGCTAATTATAGTTAGTTTATATTATATTCAAGTAGGTTATTTTCTCTTGATCTTCTTTTTAGTTCTGTCAGTTACTGAAAAAGAGGAAGTAAAGTTCAAACTGTCCTTATTAACTTGTTTATTTCTGTCAATTATATCAGCTTTGCTTCATGTATTTTAGAACTCTGTTGTTCTATAGATACAAATTTATGATTGTTATTATTTTTCCTGAGGGTTTGATACATTTGTTATTTTAAAATGTCCTTCTTTGTCTCTAGTAACATTATTTTTTGTGATGTCTATTGACTCATATTAGTATAGCCACTCCAGTTTACTTAAGAATGTCCTTTGCGTGATATATATTTTTATATTCTTTTACTTTCCAAATATTTGGATTTTTGACTCTAAAACACGTCTCCCATAAAAAGCATGTATATGGAACTCCAGTCTTAGAGTATCTGCCTTTTGACTTTGTTGTTTAATTCATTCTCATTTAATACTTTCATTGACACAGTTACATCTGCCATTTTATGCTTTTGTTTTCTTTGTCTCATATGTTTCTTTATCCTTCCTTTACTGCATTCATTTCCATTATTTGAATATATTCTAGTGTAGCACTTTCATTCCCTCAATTGAATGAAACCAGTGAAACATTTTAATCATTTGTTTTCAATTTTTTCACTACATCTTAAAAATTTATTTTCCTTGTCGTTGCTCTAGGGTTTACCCTGTAGATCTTACCTTACTGGGATATGCTTCACATGCTTCACATTTATACTGATGTAATTCTAATACTATATAGAAAGGTGACTGCTGTATAGCTCTGTGTTTTATTTTCTTTGTGTGTGTGTTGTTGTTGTTAAAAACATTACATCTACATATGTTACAAAAAATACTTTGTTATCATTATTACATTACAAAATTGTATCACTATTAAAGAAGTTAACCAAAACAGACCAATTATATATTTGTAATTATTTTTATATTAACCTTTTAATTTGTCTTTTCTGATGTTATTATTTGTTCTTGTGGATTCGAGTTAGCATGTTATCTAGTGTCATTTGTCATTTATTTTTGTCAGTACAGCTTCCTCCTTATTAGTTTTCTTTGTGCTGTTAGTCAAATTATATTTCTATACATTGTAACACAAACCGTGCAATTATTTACATAAATTTTTATGCAATTGCTATTTAAATCCATCAAGAGAAGATATACATTTCTAATATCATTCTTAATTAAACAATCCCTATTTTTTTTTTTTGCTCTTTTTATCATGTGGATTCAAATTAATGTCTAAGGTTACTTGCTTTCAGCATGAAGAACTTCTCTTTAGTATTTATTTCCAGCTGGTTTTGATAGCAACATATTAGTTCAGTTTTTGTTTATCTAGGAATGTTTTATTTCATCATCAATTTTGAAAGGTATTATTGATGGACATAAAAGTGTTGGTTAGAATTATTTTTCTTTTCAGGACTTTGAGTATATCATCTCGCTTTCTCTTGATGTCATTGTTTCTACTGAGAAATGAGCTGACAAATTTATGAGGGTTACCTTCTGCATGTCATGTGGTTTTTCTTTTGCAGCTTACAATAATTTATCTTTGTCTTTGTCTTTCACCATTTTTACCATGATGTGTCTAATCGTGGATCTCTATTTATTCTACTTGGAATATTTTTAGCTTCTTGAGATCATCAATTAATGCTTTTCATTAAAGTTTAAAATGTTTCATCCTTGGTGTTTTTTTAAATATTTTTTCTGCCCCTTTCTCTTTCCCTTCCCTCTGGTACTTCCATTACACTTAAATTGGTGTGTTTAATGTTTTCTCACATGCCTCTGAGAGGCTATGTCATTTTTTTCTTAATTTTTCTTATTTGTGTTCTTCAGATTTTATAATTTATTGATCTATCTTCCAATTAACTGCTTCTTCTGCCAGTTCAAATACCTTATTGAGCTAACCTAATGTATTTTTCATTTCAGTTATCATACTCTTCCATTCCGGAATTCCACTTTGACTTTTTAGAATAAATTATATCTCTTTATGCCTATTCCATATTTCATAACATATTGTCTTATATTGATGGGGTGCAGCTGTTCTTACCTCTAATCCTAGCACTTTGGTATGTTGAGACAGGAGAATCTCTTGAGTCCAGGAGTCAAGAGGAGCCTGGACAACATGGTGAGACCCTACCTGTAACAACAGCAACAACAAAACAGTAGCCTGACATGGTGGTGCACACCTACTCTTCCAGCAACTCGGGGGGCTGAGGCAGAGGATGACTAGAGCTCAGGAGGCTGAAGCAACAATAAGCCATGATCATGCCACTGAATTCCAGCCTGGGTGACAGAGCAAGACTCTGCCCCTCTACCCCCAAAAATATATTGTCGTGTATATTGTTTTACTGTTTTAAACACGGTTTCCTTTAGTTCTTTAAACATGCTTATAATTGCTGCTTTGAAGTGTTTATCTTCTAATTCCAACATCTGTGCCCTCTCACAAGCAATTTCTGTTTCCTCCTTTGTTATGTTTTGGTTTGGGTTTTGGCTTCTGCGCCTTTGTATGAATCACACTTATCCTGTTTCTCTTTCTTTATATAACTTACAATGACTTATGATTTTTGTTGTTGTAGAAAACTGGAATATTTATTTCTATACACACACACACACACACACACACACACACATATACACATACACATTCCACATTCTATAGCATTGTCATTGTTTTGTTTGGGTATTAAAAATTATATTACTTGGTCTATCTTCTTCCATTTTCCTTCACATAAAACCAGTTAAGCACTGCGTTAACAATTAAATTTGTGACTAATTTTTATAGTAGTGTATAATTTGAAAATTTTTATTATAATGATAAAGTGGTCAATTCATCAAGAATACACAGCAATCTCATTTGTTTATGCACTTTGTAACAAAGCTTCAAAATATGAACAAAAACTAATATAACCTCAAGGAGAAATAGACAAATCTACACTTGTAGTATAATAATAGTTTGACAGTTTTTCCTTCTTTTTTTTGTTGAGATGGAGTCTTGCTCTTGTCACCCAGGCTGGAGTGCAGTGGTATGATCTCAGCTCACTGCAACCTCCACCTCCTGGGTTCAAGCAATTCTCCTGCCTCAGCCTCCTCAGTAGCTGGGATTACAGGCACCCGCCACAATGCCCAACTAATTTTCATACTTTTAGTAGAGACGGGCCTTTGCCATGTTGTCCAGGCTGGTCTTGAACTCCTGACCTCCGGTGATTCTCTTACTTCAGCCTCCCAAAGTGCTGGGATTACAGGTGTGAGCCACCATGCCTGGCCTGATTTTTCAATACTGAATAGAAAAATCGGTCAGCACTTAAGCAAAGACATAGAAGAATTGAAGAAAACTATCAACCAATTTGATTTAATTGACCATTAGAGAATTTTCCAAATATGCACATTATTCGCAAGTATTCATGGGGAATTTGCAAGAACACAATATTCTGGGTCATATCACAAGGGCCAATGAATTTTAAGAGATTCTAATCATATAATTACTTCCTCTAACCATAATGCAATTATATTAGAAATCAACACATATCTGAAAAATCCCTAAATGTTGGAACAAAATGTCATAATTCCAAACAAGCCATGGGTCAAATAACAAATTAAAAGCAAAATTAAAAAGCATTTGAGTTTAATGAAAATGAAAAAGAGCTTATCAAAATTTTAAGATGCAACTGAAGCAATATTTATATATTTTTGCCACTGAGCATCTGTGGTAGAAAAGAGGAAAGATATTTCAGTTTCAACCATAAAAACTGAAAAGAGAAGAGCAAATGAAAACCAAAATAAACAAAAAAAATGCAATAATAAAAATCAGTGAAGAAACCATACAAATAGAAAAGCAATAAAGAAATCATAAACTGGTTCTCAGTGAAGATTAAAAATAAATTGATAAACCAGTAGGTGGGCTGATTAAGGGAAACAGAGAAAAGACAAAAATTACCAATATATTAATAATAAAACAGGTTATATCACTACATATCATACCTATTTTAGATGGATAATAAAAATAACACGAACAACTTGATGCTAATGCATTTGATAATTTAGTGAAATGAACACACAAATACTAAAGAAGGCTCACTGAAAAAATAAATAATATAAATATTCCTATATATGTTAAATAAATTGAATATGTTGTTTAAAAAAATCTTCTTATAAAGGAAACACTTCATCCGGAAGGAAGTATTTTTTCTGAAAAGTAACAAGAAATGCTTGAGGATAGTCTCATGTTCATTTTCTTAGCAATCAGATGATCATAATATAAACACACAAACTAATAAATACTCCTCACATTGAATCATATATAGCAGTGAGAATGAATGAAGTATATAGCATGCAAGAATATGGAGGAACCTTCCAATTATAATGTTGAGCAAAAGATGACAGACACTTGTTATCTGAGTCTATGTATATAAAGTACAATAGTAAATACAACTACTTTTGCAGTTTAAGAGTCAGGATAATTGTTACCCATCATTAGTCTGGTAGTGACCACAAGGGGTTATTGAAGTGTTGTCCATGTTCATCTTTTTCTCATAATGTCCATTACATGAAGTGTTCATCGATTTATTAAAATTAGTTGAAAAATTCAGTTAAGACATTTGCACTTTCCTATACATGTTATAGTTCGATAAAAAAGTTTTAAAAATAGAATAATGATATCTGTTTTATTAAAACACTGCTCCAGTAAACCACCTGCTGTTGATCTTTCTTTCTAATACATTTCTAAGTATATCTGTGCCTTCATTAATAAGACTTGCTTCATTGGGTAGAAGAACAAATGAACAAATATTTCTAAAAATATAGGATAATGTTTTTCTAAAACATAAACACATTCTTAGATATATATTTACAAATAGGCTAGGACATCATTAGGTTTCATATTTTCTACCACATCAATCATTTTTACATATAAGTCATAATTGATTAGATGATGTTCCCATTGTTGCAAAAGTTTTTACTTGTTCATAAATTTTCCTTTCACTAACATGCCACGTTGCAACTTTTAGGATAGAAAAAAAAGAGTTAACATAAGCTGAAAAACATGCAGTTTAGACTGAAATAACTAAATAAGTGCAAATACATTTCTGATAGTCTTATGAAAATCAGTTTATTATTGCCCTGATTGAAAAAAAAAAAGTGTGATCTTAAAGATCTCTTCAAGATATTAAACAACAAGCAAATATAAAATACATGACATGTGATTAGCTCAGTTCATATTCCTCTACCAGAAAAGTAAGCTGAAAATTATTACTGAATAGTGTTTCTTTTCTTCTATTTTGGGGGAGAAATTTGTAGTTTTATAGAGGTGCTTTTATCCAATATTTCACTTATTTTTCCCTTGAAACTTTACGATTTGTAATTCTGGGTTAATAATTCAGTTGAAACAAAGTTTGGAAGTAGATGAGATATAAATAATAAACGAATGGGTCTTAGTTGATAAAATACTGATATATTGGTCAAAAGTAGATAATGATTAATTCTGCAGCCCAAATTTCAACACTCCTGTCAGGTGAGAAATTTATAGGATGACAAAACAGTGATATACTGTAACATGCCATGAACTATTCTTACTCAATCACGACCTGCACTGGAGAAAGAGCAGTTAATTATCCCCACCTTGGTGGAAATAAATAATGGAAAAACATACTGCTGAAAAACAGTAGATGTCTTTAAATCATTAATGAATGTGGGAGAGTTTGCAATAGAACACTTCAATTTGGTTGAACCTCTATTCTGAAATGCCAAATCTCTTTTATCCAGACATTAAATGTATTACTTTAGGAATTCCTTCCTTCGTGGATATTTTGGGCCAGGGTAGAAATCTTAAATCATTAATTAGATTACCACTAGGCTGTCATTTACAATAGTATCAGCTACAGATAAACTATCCTGCTGCAGTGGGAGTGCTTCAAATCTCATCTTTAATGCTATCAGAACAGAATGCACTTAGGAATCTCACTACACTCAAGTTCAAAGATTTATGAGCTTCCAACCCAAATACAGCATGTATTTTGAGTATCTTGGGAAGTGAATCAGACAGTCAACATCATCTATTCGAGCTGGCATTGGCATTTATCCACAAGTGAATAATAGGACCCCCAAAGGTGAAGACAGCAAGGAGCAGTCATTTTAAGTTTTGAAACATGAATATTGGTCTAACACCAGGGGGAAAAAAAAGTAAAGATTTTTAAAATTAAACAAATTTTAAACTTTTGCAATAAACAAATATATGTTTATTGTTTCCTGTTTGTATACATTTCATAATTCCATGTTATACAAAGTAGTAATCTTCATTTTAATGTCATCACTTTTGGTTTTATTTTATCATATCTTCTTGGATATAATGGAGTTCTAATCACCTAAAGGCAAGTTGTCTGCAGTGAGTAAAAATGCTGAGGAATAAACATAGTGAAAAGTAGGTCTTACTCTAATATTGATATTCCCCAGGACCCAAATTAAAATGAAAATGTGTTAAATACAAAACTAATAAATCTAAATAAACTGGATACCATTGAGTAATTTAAAAATATTTAAACTATGGCATTAACTCTAATAATTAGCTCTTCTTTTTTCATTACCTTCCTTCTCCTTTCCTTCCCTCCTTCATTCTTTCCCTCCCTCCCTCCTTTCTTCCTCTCTCTCTCTCTTTCTTTCTTTCTTTCTCTCTCTCTCTCCCTCCCTCCCTCCCTCTCTCTCTCTTTCTCTCTTTCTTTCTCTCTCTTTCTTTCTTTCTTTCTTTTTTTCTCTGCCAAGTACAAGTTAGGATTAGAATTCACAATATCTGATGAGCTCTACAAAAAAATTATTCTGGTACTGAAAAAAATACCGCTTGTAAATATATATAAAGCATTGGAATATAGAATTTAAAAATGAAGAATAATTATCAATTAATATGATTTTAGAAAACAAACATTTCTAGTAAATTGATAGGGTAAAGATAAAGAGCATAATTCAGTAAAAGCTTAATAATAGCATGTATGTTCTTAACATACCATCGCTTACATTTTTAGTTAAGTGAAAGGTGGTTAGCTACATGTTAAGTATGAGATCGGTGGCTCCATCATGTACAATACGTATGAGTCCCAGAACTACCACATTGATAAATAAAACTGTAAACCTACCACTTTCTTCCCTCAGAGTAACTTCCAGGATAAAAATAATTTTTTTAATTAAATTTCATAGCAATAAGAATACAAGGACGTTTAAAAATAAATAATCTCAGTATGATGTTTTTCAAAAAATGAAAATTAAAAACCTGTAAGCACTAATTACCTTGATAAATTGTATTACATAACAATTTTAACAACTGGATGATGATGTCAAAATGTAGAACCAGCCAGAACAACTACTGCAGTTTTTAAAAGTCTTTAAATGGTAAATGCAAATGATAAGTCTAGGAAAGTAACTGAACCCAAAATGACAAACTAGGGTCTAATTTCTAGAAAATATAAATGAATGGACTAAAATAAGTGGTTCAATTTTTTAAATATTGAGAAAATATCTTGAAAAAACTCTCTTGCATACACACACACACACACACACACAAATATACAAGTGATTATAAAACAAATGAGAACATAATCACCAATAATTAAATCTATGGAAATGCAGAAAACAATAATAGAATGATGTTTTGGCTCATCATGTTAGTTACATTTAATTAAAAAGGTTTAATAATTCACCTTGGTGAAAACACAGCAAAAATGTACATAGCTATCAGTCTATCATTGCTTATAACAGAAACACACATACTACCAAATTTTAAGAACAAAAATGCACATAAAGAGAAGAACAATGAAGAACAATTGTGATGCATTCATTGCAACAAAATACTGCACATACCATATTTAGCAAAATGAAATACATCTGATTGTTCTGATTGTGAAAAATTCCCCATAACATTTGATGCTGAACATGATACAAAATATGACTGTCCATTGTGTTGTAGTTGTATCTATATTAAACATTTTTCCAAAGGTAAAAGAATAAATTGTAGATTTTAATTTTTGTTATTGCTATCTGTCTTAATATTCTTATGTTATTATTCTATCATTACAACATTTTATTACTAAACTTCTGTGTTATTCTTATTTAATTATTAGTGATAAACCAGTTTACTTTTTTTTAAATAACATATTTAACACGTTTTTTAAAAATCATGAAGTTGTTGTGATTCCATTTTTGTTGGGAGAATAGATAGCCTGAGTACATAGGCTGCTTGGTTCGCTGCGAGACATGGGGGGTGAGAGAGCAAAATAAACAGTCTCAGTACTAGGAGATCAGGAACAAGAGGAAGAGAGAATAGGAATCACTAATGCCCTTTACACCTATCAGTGTTTACCTGGTATTTTCTTGTATAAAATGAGATTCTGAAACTAACAGCTCATGAAGAGTCCTTCAAAAGCTATTATTATTTTATACAATCTGTGAAAACATCATGAATTGAAAAAAAACTTTCTATTTTCTCTGAGGAGACTATATGGGAAATAGATTATTTGTTTGATAAGAGAAACTACATAGTCAATATTATCATCCAAACATCACCTGTGTATTCTTGCCAAAAAAAAAAATCTTAAATTTAATCAAGAACCCAGAAATTTAATATAGTTTACAGAAAATATAGTGGATTAGGGAAGACATTAAATATGAAAAAATAAGCTGAGAAATTAAGAATGTAGAACTTGACAATTAATGTAAAATCTTCTAATATCACAGTCACAAAAAATGCTTTAAAAGGATAGAGTCACTAAGAAACCATTGTATCACAGGCTAAAAACACAAAATGTTACTTAAAGCAAAATAATCAAATATAACTCATGTTGCTTTTTTGTTTGTTTTGGTTCCTGGTTTAGAAAAGCAAACTCTATGAAATATATTTCTGATAATAAAACAAAATTCCTGAGAAAAATTTGAGTTTGGACTTATTAGATGATAAGATGATTATTTTAATTTAGTCAGTTGTGATAATTATATAACAGATGTAAGGATGTAGGGTTTCTTTATTCTTAGGAAATATTTAATAAATATTTAGAGATGAATTTTCATGATTTTTCTGACATAAATTCAGATTGAGAGAGAAAGAAAGAAAAAGAGAAAGCAAATATACAAAAATAATAGTTGTTGGATCTAGGTGGAAGACATATGGGTGTTTATTGTTCAATTCTGTCAATTCATTTATATCTAAAAGTTAATAAAAATTGGGAAATAAATATCATTCAGTGCTGACATGTAACTAAAAGTTATATAGAACTTTATAATCTAAAATTTGTCTCTAGAAAAATTATCAGCTACTTGATAAAGCTAATTGTGTTGAGGGCTCATTAATGATCCTGTGGATTTCTTTGAATAACAGGTTTTCCAGTGGGAAGACTAAATTTTTAAAATTCTTTGAATTCAGTATTTTTAACAGGTCAATAGCTTGTTAATTAAAATATATGGCCATAAACTTGACATGAGGTCATATTTCTCCCTAGATAACAAATAACTTTCCTTCTTCTGTTATGGAATGTAAGTCATGCACTTATGTGAAGATAGATGGATTTCCCAGTAAATTCACAAACAGTTTAAAGTACAAATAAGGCCAGAAGATACGCAAACACCACTACCATCATAATATTTGATAATGATTATTTTTAAAAGACATGAAAGAAATTAGCATATGAAATATGAGATTCCTGTGAGTCTTTTCATAAATATTTTTATTTTAAACATTTTTTAAAACTTTTTTTTCCACCATGTGTATGTGGATACCAGATTTTAGATAGTTGGTACCATAGTTTGTTCAGTGAAGTTCTTAAATTATAACTGAAAACACAGGCTTAATGACCGCCAGGCATGGCAGACACCGAAGGGCAGAAGACCCGTCATGAGGCTCAGAACAAATGCAGCATTTAATTTAATTTTCATAAAGTGAGAAGCAAGATGTATAAATCAGAATTACACTCAAATCTAAAGAAGCCTTGGTATGTTTTTGAGGAAGGGTCAAGGCCTATTTATTCGAGTGAACCTGAAAGATTTAATGTTTAGAACAGCTGTAATACCTCTACAGGAAATCCTTATCCTCTCTTTGGAAAAGTGTCACCAAAGATTCACTTAAAGTCATCCTTTGCCCAGCTCCCATTTATACTTTGTTGCTATGCAAATGACCCAGTCTCCACTACTCCTCACATTCTTCTCCAAGCCCAGCATCCTTTACAGCACTGCCCAGCTGTCCCATGTACTTATATTTACAGAGAAGAAAACGAGGGTTCCAAATTGCCTAAATTTCATCTATCCTGTGCCAGAATTAAGTGTTGAATAAAAGTCCTGCTCAGTTTCACTATTCTGTGGTTAGGAAAAATAGGGTGCAGTTGTGGATGAACAGGAGAGTGATTTGTCTATAGTGTTTGGGGCTATGGGCAGTTGGAGAATCGGAGCGAATCTGTTAGATTATGGAATCAGAAAAACCGTATCATCAGTAATCAGCACAAGGCCATGGTTAGGAAGCATTCTCTAATCATAAAGAATGACTCACATCATGACCATATGTTGAATACTGTCATTTTGATTAATGTAAACCACTTTTTTGCTCTAAAAAGATCTGGCTATGATTCAGATTTTAAAGGCCAGCCATTTAGAATATTAGATTTCCAATACATCATGCAAAGATACCTGTACAAAATTGAGATTTATTTAAAATATTTATCAAATTATTCAATATTATGTCATTCCAGACATTCACAGACCAATGATTAAGTTTTATTAATAGTGAATAAACTCAAACTCTCTGTCAATTTCATGCATAGACAACATATAATTCATTAATAGTGGATAAAGTCAACTTTTCTGTCAATTTCATGTGCAGACAAATGTGCAGATTTGTTTGCTTTTAAAGTCCATTGTATTTATATTTCACTTACAGTTAGGCAAATTGCCTTGGCAAATAAATTCTGTGAAACAAAAACAAATAAAAATCTTCTCTTTCGTCCCTTTAGCTTATCATTCTAAATCATCTACGAATAAGGAAATAAATAAAGTATATTCAATCAAATATGGCAATTTGAGTAATTTATATTAACTTTAAAAATAAAATTTATGTCACATAAATCAACCCATAAAAGAAGCATTACAGGTATATAGTTATTATATAATATCTTAATGTTAGACCTGAAAGAGTCATCTAATCAATATTATTTTATTGGAAGAATTTGAGACATGGAAGGCTGAACTGATCAAGATCATAAGATTAATTGGTAAGAAAGCTGGCACTAAAACTAATATTTGCCAACAAACTTTCTAAGTGCTCTTTAAGATTATACAACACAAGTAGAACAGAGTGCAAAATTATAGTTTCCAATCATATGATTCATTTTTTCCATTTTAAGTGAAGACATGAAGGGAAAGATTGAACTAAAAATTGTTCAGGTGTTCTATTCAAATTGATCAAAAACTCAACTCCTGTTTAATGCAACATTGCTACAAGTTATCCTTTGTTGATAGGTAGAAATGCTTCTATTAAAAGTTCTAAGAGGGTCAAACATATGTTCTGTAAGTATAACAGCTGCATGAGCATAAAACATAATTTACCAGATGAAATCATTATGCAAATATTCTAACAACATATATGATTATTATGGCGCCTTTTACTGTCTGCTTGCCAAGAAAAATTCCTAATATGTGATGAAACCACTTTGCATCACAAGAAAAACAAAAAATAAGTTGGCACAATTGGGTATAAAATTTACTAATCATTACAAAGGACTGAGTGATGCTACTTCAGTCTTACTGTTGAAAATGGGAATTCAGTGATAGCATTAGTTTATGGTTTGAGCTTTGTGAATCTTCCACCAGTTAACACTAATCAAACTTTATTTTCGAGACTCGCTCTTTGCTGTGAAAAGCTGATTATTAAAATCACTTTCAGGCCGGGCGTGGTTGCACACGCCTGCAATCCTAGCACTTTGGGAAGCCGCGGTGGGCAGATTGCCTGAGTTCACGAGTTTGAGACCAGCCTGGGCAACACAGTGAAACCCCGTTTCTACTAAAATACAAACAAAATAGCCGGGCATGGTGGTGGGTGCCTGTAGTCCCAGCTACTCGGGAGACTGAGGCAAGAGAATCACTTGAACTCAGGAGGCGGAGGTTGCACTGAGCCGAGATGGTGCCACTGCATTCCAGCCTGGGTGACAGAGAAAGACTTTGTCCCCGCTCCCCCTCCCCCCCCCAAAAAAAACCACTTTCAGACTGTATTAAAGCTGAATCTTAAGCAATTGCAGTGTATTTAAATGTGTATGCGTGAAAGTGCTCCTAACTTTATGTTACAGTATCATGAAAAGAAACAACCACAAACTAATTTGGATAACATCCACTTTCTGTGACTCCACCAGTGTTTTAAAAAGTAGAGAGAGCAAAGTCATTGTACTGCAATGACATCACTGCGAGTTTTTCGGCACTATTCCTGTAAAGCAGTAGGGCCGTTTCTTCTCCTTTGAATGTGAACTGACTAGTGACTGACTTGACTGCTAGAGTGTGGCAGAGTGACTCCATTCTTGTCCTGGACCTGGTATTTTAAGAGGATGGGTAGTTTCTGCCTTGGAATCTTCGAGTCTTAAGAGGTCATGTAAAAAGTTTGAGTACTTTGTGGAAGAGACGATGTGGAGGCCCTGGTCAGACAAGAGAAAGGAGCTCAGCTGAGCCCAGCCTTCCAGCCATCCTGCCAAGGTCCTGGGAACATGAAACATCATCTTGGGCCTTTCTCTCCAGAGCTGCTGCCCAAGAACCCCAGTTTACCCCTCATGGAGCTGGACAATCACCCAGGCAAAATCCTAACCCACAAGATTCTCAAATGTAGCAAAAGGATATCATTTGAAGCTACCAATTATTGTGACAGCTTTTTACACATTAACAGATAACTAGAGACTGTTTCACTATCGTTTTTTTTTTTTTTTTTTTGAGACGGAGTCTTGCTCTGTCACCCAGGCTGGAGTGCAGTGGCCGCATCTCAGCTCACTGCAAGCTCCGCCTCCCGGGTTTACGCCATTCTCCTGCCTCAGCCTCCCCAGTAGCTGGGACTATAGGCGCCCGCTACTTCGCCCGGCTAGTTTTATTTTTTTGTATTTTTTAGTAGAGACGGGGTTTCACCGTGTTAGCCAGGATGGTCTCGATTTCCTGACCTCTTGATCCGCCCGTCTCGGCCTCCCAAAGTGCTGGGATTACAGGCTTGAGCCACCGCGCCCAGCCTGTTTCACTATCTTATGACATAAACTGAATTTTCTACTTAGGGTTTTGTTCAATGACATGTCAATAATGTATTACAAGACCTATATCAAATTTAAATAAATGTGCAGATTTGTAAAATTGAGGAAAAACCAAAACCCAAACACTTCCACAAATTAAATGATTTTTAGTTCAATATCGATTCCCATTAATGTACTTGTCTAGTTGCAGAGGGCTTTTGTGGTCAGGATGGGGAAGTCCTTATTCTTAGACCAAATGTTTCTTGAAACATCACCCAAAAGTATTCTCTAAAAGCCAGGCTGACTGAACTACAAAGCACTTGCTTGAAAAATATTTTTTTTCCCTTCTTTGTTGAAGGAAAGTATCTGGCAGAAATTCAGCTAACAATCAGACAGTGCCCCTAGACAGACAGGAGATAAGATGTAGCTTCCTTTTACTTAGAGACAAGAATGAATGCTGCAAAAATAAAGGTAAGTGATATGTTGTGTGACATATTAGAATCAAAAATTGCCTGTCTATCCGCATAAAATACATCTCATTGACTCACTTCAGAGCTTTCATCATCACTGAATAAAAGAAGTTTCTTCTTGGACTGGAGTTAGAAAACCTTTTCTTGGGTATGTATAACCATCGTGGAATAGTTATTTTTGCTTGGATGATTTTTTTTCTTGGACATAAACGTACATTTAATATGTGTTGCTTCTTTTTAAAATACGAATTGAGGAATTGCCATGCTATCTTCCACGATGGTTAAACTGATTTACTCTTCCACCACCAGTATATAAACATTCCTTTTTCACTACAACCTTGCCAGCATCTGTAATTTTTTGACTTTTAATAACGGCCATTCTGACAGGTATAAAATGGTATCTCATTGTGGATCTGATTTGCATTTTTCTAATGATCAGTGATGTTGAGGTTTTTTTTCATGTGATTGTTAACCACATGTATTTCTTCTTTGTCAAGTGTCTCTTTATGTCCTTGGCCTAGTTTTTAACAGTAGCCTGGATAAAGAAAATGTTACATATACACACACACACACACACACACACATATGTATTATATGTTATACATTATATTAAATTATATTATATATTATATATACAGTATATTATATATACTGTATATAATATATATACTGTATATGTAATATACAGTATATATATATAATATACAGTATATATAATATATATACACACACTGTATTAGTTTGTTCTCACACTGCTAATAAAGACATATCTGAAACTGGGTAATTTATAAAGGAAAGAGATTTAATTGACTCAGAGTTCTACATGGTTGGGGAGGCCCCACAATCGTGGCAGAAGGTGAATGAGGAGCAAAGTCATGTTTTACATAGCAGCAGCAAGAGAGAGCTTGTGTAGTTCCTCCCTTGTATAAAACCTTCAGATCTAGTGAGACTTGTTCACTACCATGAGAACAGTATAGGGAAAACCACCCGCATGATTCAGTTATCTCCGCCTGCCCCCACCCCTTAACATGTGGGGATTATTACAATTCAAGGGGAGATTTGGGTGAGGATACAGGAAAACCATATCGTATACCATGGGATACTATGCAGCCATAAAAAAGAACAAGATCACGTCCTTTGCAAGAACATGGATGGAACTGGAGGCCATTATCCTTAGCAAATTAATCCAGGAACATAAAAGTAAATACCACATGTTCTCACTTATAAGTAGGAGCTAAATAATGAGATCACATGGATACACAGAAGGGAATAATGCACAATGGTGCTTGTCAGAAGGTGGAGAGTAGGAAGAGGGAGAGGATCAGGAAAAACAGTTAATGAGTACTAGACTTAATACCTGGGTGACAAAATAATCTGATCCACAAACCCTCATGACACAAGTTTACCTACATTACAAACCTGCACATGTACCCCTGAACTTAAAATGAAAGTTAAACTTAAAAAATACAAACTGATTTACTCTTCAGTCTACCTAGAATCTGTATCTTCAGTCTACCTAGAATCATATTAACATAGTGATTCTAAAGGTATCTGTTGCTGAATTGCCTGAGTTAGTATATCATCCACAACTCCTAGCTATGTGTCCTTGGAAAACACAGTTAAATTTCCTCCTCTATAAAATCTCTGTGTGTGTGTGTGTGTGTGTGTGTGTGTGTCTATGTGTGTGTGTGTGAGAGAGAGAGGGAGAGAAATGGTATAATTCAATACATGTTAAACATAGAAAAATGTTTGACATAATGTCAGTAGCCAGCAAATGTCAGCTATCATTATTTATTATGTTCAATTTTTTTCTATTCATAAAATATCTTTTTAAATTAAATGCATATGATGGTATGTTATCTTTTTAATGGCTGAACACTCCATCATTAATACATCCAATGGATACGTATTTAAGGTTTTCTCCATTTTTAGTGGTATTCTTTCTCACATTTAAGATAACTTTTTTAATATAAATTCTTATAATTTGAATTTTGCTGCCAAGTGCCATGTGAAATTTTAAAGATGTTGATACATGTGGAAAATATACCCTCCAGAATAGATGTATTATTTATATTTTCTACAGTTTAAAGAACATACATTTTCCAAAATACTTTCTAGAACCAGATAACATTACGTCTGCTATTCTTTTAATAAGAGCAATTAAAAACAGATACCCTATTTTGCACTTAGAAACAGAAATTTGTAGTGAGATGGATGCACATTTATTGGAGATTTGATTTTGTTAATTTTTAAACTAACAGAGCATGCATAGCTTTTTCCAATTTTTCTACTGAGTGTTAGAACATTTTAATTGTTTTCTGAACCACTTTATTGAGGTGTGATTAACATACAAAACACTGTACATATTTACAGTGTACATCATAATGAGTTTGGAGATAAACACACACCCATTAAATCAAAACCTTATTTATGCCATAAGCATGGTATTTACTTATTCCTTTATGTGTATATTTTAGAAGTATGTATCTTCAAAATAATTTGACAAATTATTAAATTTGTGAACATTGAGAAATTCATATCATGCCATTAAGATTACCTAGGAAATATTCTTCTCAACATCAGCCTTGGCAAAATTTTGGCTGAGCCCCCAAAAACAATTGCAACAAAAACAAAAAGAAAGTGGGACTTTATTAAGCTACAGAGCTTCTGCACGACAGAAGAAATTATCAACAGAGCAAACAGACAACCTACAGAATGAAACAAGATACAAATTACGCATCTGACAAAAGCCTAATATCCAGAATCTATAGAGAACTTAAGTCAGCAAGGAAAAAAAACAACCTCTTTTAAAAAATTGGCAAAGGACATAAACAGACAATTCTCAAATGATGACATATAAATGGCCAACATACATGTGAAAAAATGCTTAGCATCACTAATTACCAGATAAATGCATATAAAACCCACAATGAGATACAATTTCATACCAGTCAGAATGTCTATAATTAACAAGTCAAAAAACAATAATTACTGGGGAGGCTGTGGAATAAAGGAAACACTTATATTGTATTTGTGGGGATGTATTAGTTCAGCCACTGTGGAAAGCAGTTTGGAGATTTCTCAAAGAACTTAAAACAGAGCTACCATTTAACCCAGCAATTCAATTACTGGATCTCTACCCAAAAGAAAATAAATCATTCTGCCAAAAGACACATGTACTTATATGTTCAGTGCTGTTATTCCCAATAGCTAAGACATGGAATCAGTCCATGTGCCCATCAAGAGTAGGTTGGATAAAGAAAATGTGGTACATATACACCATGGAATATTATGCAGCCATAAAAAAAAGAATTAAGTCATGTCCTTTGTAGCAACATGGATATAGCTGAAGGCTGTAATCCTAAGCAAATTAACAGGAGAACAGAAGACCAAATACTGTATATTCTCACTTATACATGGCAGCTAAATGCCGAGCACATGTAGACATAAATATGGGAATAATAGACACTGTGGACTATTAAAAGATGGAGGGAGGTGGGGACATGGGTTAAAAAACTACCTATTGGTTACTATGCTCACTACCTGAGTGACAGGATCTTTACTCTAAACCTCACAGTCATGCAATATTCCCTTGTAACAAATCTGCACCCATACCCCCGTATTGAAAATTGAAGTTGAAATAAAACAATAAGAATAATTCTTTCCATGATCATGGGATCAATAGGGAAGAACACTCTTTCATTTCTGATATTGTTAATTTGTGTCATCTCACTTTTTTCCCTGTTTAACCCAAAAAGAGTTTGTCAATTTTACTGATTTTTAAAAATAAACAAGTTTTGTTTTCTTTAATTTTTCTTCACTTTTAGTCTGTTTTCAACTTCATCAACTTCTGCTCTAATGTTTTATAATTTCTTTCTTTGTTATGGCCTTAAATTGATCTTTTGTCTACAGTTTCCTAAAGTAGGAGCTCAGGTTATTTATTTTAGGTCTTTCTGCTTTTCTAAATAAGATTCAGCAAAAATTAGAAAAAGTTAAAAGTATTACATTATATAAATGTTGATAAATTAATAAAGCCAAGAAGAGATAGAAAGGCAAGTATATATTTATAGAATACATGTATTAGTCCATTTTCACACTGCTGATAAAGATATACCTGAGACTGGGTAATGTACAAAATAAAGAGGTTTAATTCAATTTACAGTTCCATGTGGCTGGGGAAGCCTCACAATCATGTTGGAAGGTGAAGGCATGTTTTACTTTGCAGCAGGCAAGACAGAGAATGAGAATCAAGTGAAACAAATTTCCCTTTATCAAACCATCAGATCTCATGAGACTTATTCACTACCATGAAAAGAGTATGGGAGAAACCATCCCCGTGATTCAATTATCTCCCACTGGGTCCCTTTCACAAAGCATGGGAATTATGGGGGTACAATTCAAGATGAGATTTGAATGGAGATGCAGAGCCAAACCATATCATTCCACCCCTGGCCACTCCCAAATCTCATGTCCTCACATTTCAAAACCAAACATGCCTTCCCAAAGGTACCCTAAAGTCAACTCATTTTAACATTAACTCAAAAGTCCACACTCCAAAGTCTAATCTGAGACAAGGCAAGTCTCTTCCATCTATGAGCCTGTAAAATCAAAAGCAAGTTTGTTACTTCCTAGGTACAATGGGGGTACAGGCATGGGGTAAATACAGCCATTGCAAATGGGGAAAATTGGCAAAAACAAAGGAACTGCTGGGCCTATGCAAGTCTGAAATCTATCAGGGCAATCAAATCTTAAAGCTCCAAAATCATCTCCTTGGATTCCATGTCTCACATTCAGGTCATGCTAATGCAAGAGGTAGGCTCCCACAGCCTTGACAGCTCCTCCCTGTGGATTTGCAGGGTATAGTCCCTCTCCCGGCTGCTTTCCCAGGTTGGCATTGAGTGTCTGTGACTTTTCCAAGTGCACAGTGGAAACTGTCAGTGGATCTACCATTCTGGGGTCTGGAGGACAGTAGCCCTCTTCTCACAGCTCCACTAGGCAGTGCCCCAGTAGGGACTCCTTGTCGGGGCTCCAACCCCACAATTCCCTTCTGCACTGCCCTAGCAGAGGTTCTCCATGAGAGCCCTGCCCCGGCAACAAACTTCTGCCTAGACATCCAGGTGTTTCCATACGTCTTCTGAAATTAGGCAGAGATTCCCAAACTCCAGTTCGTCACTTCTGTGCACTGGCAGGCTCAAAACCACATGGAAGCTGCCAAGGCTGGAGGCTTGCATCCTCTGGAGCTACCTCCCCAACATTATGTTGGCCTCTTTCAGTCATGGCTAGAGAGGCTGGGACACAGGGCACCAAGTCCCTAGGCTGCACACAGCACAGGAACCCTAGGCCCACAAAACCACTTTTTCCTCCTAGGCTTCTGGGCCTATGATGGAAGGGGCTGCAGTAAAGACCTCTGACATACCCTGGAGACATTTTCCCCATTGTCTTGGGGATTAACATTTGGTTCCTCGTTACTTATGCAAATTTCTGTACCCAGCTTGTATTTCTCCTCAGAAAATGGAATTTTCTTTTCTATTGCATTGTCAGGCTACAAATTTTCCTAACATTTATGCCGTGTTTCCCTTTTAAAACTAGCACAGCACTGAAGTCACCTCTTGAATTCTTTGCTGCTTAGAAATTTCTTCCACCAGATACCCTAAATCATCTCTCTCAAGTTCATAGTTCCACAAACTTCTAGGGCAGGGGCAAAATGCCTCCAGTCTCTCAGCTAAAACATAACAAGATTCACCCTTGCTCCAGTTCCCAACAAGTTTCTCATATCTACTGAGGCCATCTCAGCCTGGATTTCATTGTCCATTTCATTATCAGCATTTTGGTCAAAGCCATTCAGTAAGTCTCCAGAGAGTTCCAAACTTTCCCACATTTTCCTGTCTTCTCAGTCCTCCAAATTGTTCAACCTCTGCCTATTACCCAGTTCCAAAGTTGCTTCCACATTTTTGGATATCTTTTCAGCAATGCCCCACTCTACTGGTACCAATTTACTGTATTAGTCTGTTTTCACACTGCTGATAAAGACATACCCTGGACTGGGTAATTTACAAAAGAGGTTTAATTTGACTCTCATTTCCACGTGGCTGGGGAGGCCTCACAATCATGGCAGAATGTGAAAAACACGCCAGCGGGAAAGAGAAAGAATAAGAGTCAGGTGAAATGAGTCTCCCCTTATCAAATCATCAGCTCTCATAAGACTTAGTCACTATGGTGAGAACAGCATAGGAGAAATCGCCCCCATGATTCCATTATCTCCCACCGGGTCCCTCCCACAATGCAAGGGAATTAGGTGAGTGACATTCAAGATGCGAATTGAAGGGGGACATAATGTCAAACCATATCAATGTGTTATATTATTGCTATAGTTTGCTTGTTTGTTCCCCAAACCTCATGTTGAAATCTGATAATCCACGTTGGAGGTGGGGCCTAATGGAAAGCCTTTGAGGGGTTAGATCCCTCGTGAATGGCTTGGTGCAGCCCTTACAGCAATGAGTGAGTTCCTGCTCTATTGGTTCCCATGAAAGCTGGTTGTTAAAAAGAGCCTGACACCTCTTTCAAGCCTTACATCCACTCACCATGTGATCTCTGCATACACTGCCTCCTGTTTGCCTTCCCCCATGAGTGAAAGCAGCCTGATGTCTTCACCCAATGGAGATAGCAGCTGTATGCTACTCATAAAACCTGCAGACCTGTGAGCCAAATAAACATTTTTTCTTTATAAATCACTCAGCCTCAGGTATTCCTTCACAGCAAAACAAATGAACAAAGACAATTAGAATTATTCTTTATAATTACAGGTCATCTTCATTTGTTCCCATGCATTCAGGTTACCACCTAGTGTTATGTTCTTGTCTTAATACAGATTTGCTACCATCTGCCTCCTTTGTGATCTTATTCTCATGGTTTGGATTCCTGTGTTTAAATAGAGCCAATTCCTTTGTGAAGAGCTTTGAAGCTCTCCATTCTGATAGGCTGCACCCACTTTGGAAATAAACCCTGAGAATATTCAGGAGGCAATAGTGGCCTCTGGTCTTCTCAGTTTTTCTCCCCTACATGTAACTTCTACTCTGTGAGTGAACTGAGATGAGCGCTATTGGGGCCCAGATATTCTCAGCCTTCTGCATATGGGCTACACACTCTGCCCTGTGAGAAAAAGCTGTGAGAACAAGGACACCCCAACCTCTCTACTACACTAACTTGGAGTTGGGATAGATGAGATAGGCTGGCAGCTTTTCCTTCCTGGCGAGACAGTATATTCCTTGATTAGCACCTCAAGGAAGAGAGATCCTGTCTCAGTCACTCCCACGTGGAATAAAGCCTTCATCAGCACAAGACGGGTAGAGAAGGGAAGGAAAGTGTTATGGCTCACATTCCACAGACTTAATATTTTCTTACTGAGTTTTAGTAAGTTTTGTTGAATAAATATTTCTTCATTTGCTGTCACAAACATCCTTGTGACAATTTCCAGACACTTTAAATGATTGTCTTCTTGTTTATAATAATTTTCACCAATTATGTTGCTATTCTGGGAAGTAAGTACGTGAAGCTCCCCACATTTCTTTTCTAAAAGTGAAAGAAACTCGACTATTAAAATATAACGTGCATATTGATAGAGTTATTTTAATATCTATATGTTTGAAACTGTTTTCTGTTGTATTTTTTTTTATTTTTTTCTGCCTTTTTCCCCTACCTCCTCTGATTTTGAGTATTTTATAATTCCATTTTATCTCCTCTTTTAGTACATTAATTCTTCTTTTAAGTTTTTTCAGTTGTTGCTTTAGTTCACACTATACATTTTAACTAAGTCTACTTTTAAATAACACTGCCAGTTCATTCATGTCAAGGTCAGGTATACAATTCCTCCCTCTTATGCCTTGTGATATTACGGTGACTCATAAAACTTATCCATACAATATATAACTTCCCAATACCTTGTTATAATTATTATTTCAAAAATCAGTTATGTTTTTCACACACTGCGGCCTGTTGGGAGGACAGCAGGAGGAGGGAGAGCGTCAGGATAAACACCTAATGCGTGTGGGGCCTAATACCTAGGTGACGGATTGACAGGTGCAGCAAAACACCGTGACACACATTTACCTATGTAACAAATGTGCACGTCATGCACATGTATCTTAGAACTTAAAATTAAATGAAAGTTTTAAAATCAGTTACATTTTTGATCAATTACAAAAATTTTAAAACACCTTATTCTTTTATTTATTTTGTAATCAGTGGTCTTCCTTTCTTTTAAATTTGTAATTTTTTTGGCCTATGTAATTTTTCTTTTCCCTGAAAAACTTCTTTAGCACATCCTGCAAGGCTGATTTGCTACTGATGCATAACTTCTGTTTATATTATGAGTTAATCTTTATTTATTCATCTCCTTTAAGGAGACATTTCTCCAGAAATAGAATTCTTGATCAGTGTTTTGTTCTTTTTCCCACATCTTAAAATATTTTACTGTATTCTTTTTTTTTTTTTTTTTTTTTTTTTTTGAGACAGAATCTCTGTCTGTTTCCCAGGCTGGAGTGTAGTGGCGCGATCTCGGCTCACTGCAAGCTCCGCCTCCTGGGTTCACGCCATTCTCCTGCATCAGCCTGTTGAGTAGCTGGGACTACAGGCGCCCGCCACCTCGCCCGGCTAATTTTTTGTATTTTTAGTAGAGACAGGGCTTCACCATGTTAGCTAGGATGGTCTCCATCTCCTGACCTTGTGATTCGCCAGCCTCGGCCTCCCAGAGTGCTGGGATTACAGGCATGAGTCACCGCACACGGCCTATTTTACTGTTTTCTTTTCTTGCTAATGTGATTCCGATGAGAAGTCCACAGTAACTCCTGTCCTTATTTCTCTGTAGTAAAGCTGTCCTGAATCTCCATTTTTAAAAATACTTTCTTTTTATCATTGGTTTTCTGTAGTTTGATTATGGTCTGTCTAGGTATTTATATGATTTTATTTTCAAAAAATTTTTGTTTGTTTTTATGTTGCTGTGAGTTTCCCGGACCTGTGGCTTGGTGAGTGTCATTAATTTTAGAACGTTTAAGCCACTATAATTTCAAATATTTATTTTCCTCCACTCTCTTTTTTTTCTCCTTCTGGCATTCTATTACATATATGTTGACCTTTTGAAATTGTCCGGTTCTTGGATTTTGCATTCTGTATTTTTAATTTTTTTTGTTTTTTGCATTTTGATATGGGAAGTTTATATTGACCTATTTTTAAGTTCACTGATTCTTTTCCTGGCCTTGTATAGTCTTTGAATTTACATTAGACAGCTACTATGTTAGTATTTGTTGAAATTAATTGACAATGATATTTTTATAAGTTCAATACAATACATCTGGATCCACAAATAGTATAACATATGGAATAAACTGCTCCAGGTCAATAATTTGGTGCTGGGTGCAGTGGCTAATGCCTGCAATGCTAGTACGTTGGGAGGATTGCTTGAGCCTAGGAGTACAAGACCACCCTGGGCAACAAAGTGAGACTCTGTCTCTACAAAGAAGAAAAACAATTAGTCAAATTGGTGGCATGTGCCTGTAGACCCAGCTACTCACGAAGCTGAGGGAGGAGGATCACCTGAATCCAGGAGTTTAAGGCTGCAATGAGCTATGATTTATGCCACTGCATTCCGGCCTGGGCAACAGAGTGAGACTCCATCTCAAAAAAAAAAAAAAAGTTTATTTGCTCTTCCCTTTCTTCCTTGTGCCTAAAAACTTTTGGTGTTTAAGAAGTGAGAAGTAAATAATCATTGGCCAATTCAAAGTACAAATAAGAATGTTGTGATATAAAACAAAGAAAGATTTTAAATTTGAAAAGTAGATTTGACTTCTGGACAATTATTGTAAAGTCAGTGTTGGCATAATGAGATTTGTGAGCAATTCCTGGAATACCCTGAATTTCAGCGATTATCCCAATCAGTATAAAATCTTTAAATTCCCTTCTACTTTTCAGATTAGAGTTCTAATTAGAGCTTTTCTCATATTGCAACATTTAATAAAGATTTGAGGTAATAAGTTTTGTGCACTTGTGTGTGAATGTCTGTGTGTGTTGTGTATGTGTTACTCTTTTTAAACACCACAACAAAAACAATAAAACTATTTGAGCATCATCCTTTCTACTGCTGAAGGAGTGGCTGTTTCTCTGAGGAAAGCCTTTGTGATAGCCTGGCAAATATATGCACTAGTTATTTTCCCAGTCTCTCCAAAAGCATCACAATCATCTGCTCAAATAACCATACTCTATAAAAAGAGCAACATGCAAAATTTATAATAGGGACTAGTAGTCATGTGTTCTGAATTTCTTTCTAAAACCCAGTTTTCCCAATCACCACCATGACCTTCCGCTTAGTGGAGTGACGTATGGAACTCAGCTAATTCACGTCGCCTTGATTCAGTTCCATCTCAGCACAGTTCACTGAGGCCAGGAACTAACACAGTGGTTATTTTTCTGACTGAAAATAAAATCAAAACGGGTATGTTTAGCAGTTAATCTATTCTTCACATTGATTCCTTGATCTTTCGAGTAAGAGTGATTGTCATAGCAAAGGCCAAATGGAAGTCCCTGAAATTTTCACAGCATGCCATTACAGCCCCTGGCCCAGAGAGTAAATTAAAAACAATATTTCATCCCAGAGGAATAGCAGAACTTAGTGCCACTATCAAAGACTTTAAGGATGCAGATACATGGATTCCATCATATGCACATTAATCATATCCACATTTAATGGGAAGCTATGCTTCATGCTTCTATACAGTCCTAAAACAATGGTCATGAGGTGCTATCTCCAGCAGGTAGAAATGTGTGGATTCAGGATCCAGGAGTGGAGGTAGCCAGGCACTGCTCTCCATCATTTCTACATGCAGAATCTATGCTTCACTTTCCTACAGGGAACACAATAAGAATCTCATTATACTTAGAGCTACAGTTGCCAAGTGTTCTCCTTGAATTCTTCATGCCAATGATCTAGCAGGTATAAAAAGGAATTAGTAAAACAGCCAGGGTAATTGGTCCTGGCAGGTAAGATGGCTACTACATAAGATGGACAGGAAGGTGGTCACCCAGGTTGGAGTGCAGTGGCACGATCTCGGCTCACTGCCATGTCTGCCTCTTACCTGGCAGGTGATGGCTGCTACATAAGATGGACAGTGTTTGGTAATCGGGTGATCTACTGCACAGTTTCTTGATAATCCCATGCTCAGTTCTTATTCTCAGTATGAAAGTGGAGCAACCACAACTTCATAAGGTCACAGTATCCAGGAATCTATAGGTCATAGTATCTATGAATCTTCATCCACAAGCCACCTCGACCAACAGAAGTGCTAGCAAAGATCAGTGTCATTTAACGGTGGTAGAGAAGGGAGATGAGTATCAGTTTAGTCCTCAGGACAGACTGCAGCACTAGGGGCTGTAGTTCAACGCATTAACCTTCCCCTTTTAACTCTTTCTAGGAATTGTGGTGATTTAGAATCCTGGAGTAGCTGTGTCTGGATCCAATGAACATAAAATGAGAACAAAGTGATTCTCAGTGGGGTGAGGAGTGAGCTGAAGTCAATGCCTGCTCTGGTAACTCACCCATTCTGCAGCTGCTGTTAGTGCCGGCTGCTAACAGGCTCACAACTATCCCCTTCATCAGGACTACAGTCCTTGGTTGAAAAGAGCTTCCTTAACCAGGAGAGTTCCTTCCCATGCCATGGGCTTACTGCTTTCAATATTTAATTATATGGAAATACAGAAGTCTGGCCACAATGCCTCAAAGTAAAGGCAACTTTTTGTTGAGATTTGTGTTCCAGATTATCCTGCAGATGAAGCCAAGGCTGATTTCTCTGAGACCACATTATCTCTCAGCGTGTACCTATTTGCTGTACCCATCTTGCTTCCTTCACTCTTGCACCTGAAAAAGAGTCCGGCAATACAGTGCGTGAAACCACATCACTGCTAGAAAACACTACCAAAGTCATGTTTAGACACAAATTCAGATACACAAATAATAACTAGAATTTGTGTTATGTTAAATTTTCAAAGCACCTAAACAACCTAAACATATAAATAGGAAAATGTAGGAATACAGTAAAAATACACCATCTATAATGATGCTATATATATATATATGTATATAATATAAGATATGTATATATATATATAAAACCTTCAACACGAGGCAAAAAGATGTGACAAATTCAATAGTAAAATCCTTGGAAGCTCATTTCTGTGGGAAGTGGTTAACAATTTTCATTAACTCTTGTATCAGCCCTGTTTTGATTTGCATTTTTGGGACAAAGTCTTGCTCAGTCACCCAGGCTGGAGTGCAGTGGTGCTATCTCAGCTCACTGCAGCCTCTGCCTCTGTAATTTTTGTGGAGATAGAGTTTTCCCACGTTGATCAGGCTATTCTCGAACTCCTGACCTCTAGTGATCTGCCAGCCCCAGCCTCCTAAAGTGGTGGGATTATAGGCGTGAGCCACCACACCTGGCCAGCCCTGTTTTATTGTACTATTTTTTTTAAATTATACAAATTATATTTCACAAATATTGATATCTATACATATGTTTATAATTTTAATAGGCAACATTATCTATATTAAAAATAGTTTTATAGCAATGGTGTTTTTTTTCCGTTGTATGGCAGGAAAATGCAAGAAAGAATGTTTTCACCTGTTATTCTAGAAAAAAAAAGATGGTCAAATTATAGTAACATATGACCATGTAATATTACCTGGTCAAAATAATTTTAATATTACAAGGTCAAGTGTATACTAACATTACAAGAAAAACCTTTACTTCATCTTGAGAGCCAAGGAAAATTGTTTATTTATTTTACTAACTATAAATTCTATTTTCCTTGACAGCACAGTATATGAATAACAGTCTTACGCCCAAGTGAATAGCTTTATCTTTTAATTAAAATTGAATCCTTTCTTTAAAAAGATGCTCTTATTCTCATTGTCACATTTTTCTTTCTCAAAGAGCAAATTAATATTACTACTTTTTAGGCAGAAGACATTTTATGCACTTGTGCTCGTGTGTATTTTTGAGAAAACTTGGAGCAGATAAACTTCTCTTTGAATGTTACTGAATGGTTTTATCTCTGAATAAGATTTGTCTCTCAGTATGTGTATAAATATATACAGGAGAGACAGATACTAGATAAAAAGATAGATAGGTGACACTGAGAGAGAGGGTGAAAGAGAGGAAGGCAGGAGAAACAACTCCAATCCAGACCACAAGTATTTATGCAGGGAGTTCTGGTTTTTACCTAATAATTTTAAGAATTCTTGATCTAAGGTTTGATCCTAATCTTTCTTCTTCTTCCCTTCCTCTTTCTTTTTCTTTCTTCCTCTCTCCTTCCCATCCTCCCTCCCTCCCTTCCTCCTTCTTCCCTTTCTTATTTTCTTGTTTTGTTTTGTTTTGTTTTTGCAATGGAGTTTCGCTCTTGTCGCCCAGGCTGGAGTGCAGTGGCACGAACTCAGCTTACTGCCTCCTCCGCCTCCTGGGTTCAAGTTGTCAGGCCTCTGAGCCCAAGCCAAGCCATGGCATCCCCTGTGACTTGCACATCCACATCCCCTGTGACTTGCAGGCATACCCCCAGATGGCCTGAAGTAATTTAAGAATCACAAAAGAAGTGAAAAAGGCCTGGCCTCGCCTTAACTGATGACATTCCACTACAAAAGAAGTGAAAATGGCCGGTCTTTGCCTTAAGCGATGACGCTATCTTGTGAAATTCCTTTTCCTGGCTCATCCTGGCTCAAAAAACTCCCCCACTGAGCACCTTGTAACCCCCACTTCTGCCCTCCAGAGAACAACCCCCATTTCATTGTAATTTTCCTTTACCTACCCAAATCCTATAAAACGGCCCCACCCTTGTCTCCCTTCGCTGACTCCCTTTTCGGACTCAGCCCGCCCGCACCCAGGTTATTAAAAAGCTTTGTTGCTCACACAAAACCTGTTTGGTGGTCTCTTCACACGGACGTGCATGACACGAGTGATTCTCATGCCTCAGCCTCCCGAATAGCTGGGATTACAGGCGTCCGCCACCACACCTGGTTAATTTTTGTATTTCTAGTGGAGACAGTTTCACCATATTGATCAGGCTGGTCTCAAACTCCTGACCTGAGGTGATCCACCCTCCTCGGTCTCCCAAAGTGCTGGGATTACAGGTGTGAGCCACCTCACCCGGCCTCTTCCCTAAATCTTAATCACATCTGTTCATCACCACCCTTGTTGGCTATATACCGCTCCCCATATGATTGTTTACAAGCTCTCCTTATTTGTATTCCCTAAGTACCACTGATACAACGTTGGTGTGTATACAGTTGTACAAAAAATTTAGGGATAAAGAATGGGATTCATACCAGGCTAAGAAGCACTGCAATCAGTTGAGATTCTTTGCTGCAGACGACAGAAATCAACAAATATTGACTTAAAAACACAAGCAAAACAAAAATTAATTTGATTAGAGGCTCCATTGTCAGCTCTTGGCTAATTAATTCCATGGGCTACATTTTTGTGCATAATGTAAGCAGAATAGTGGTCTTTAATGATATATGCATCCTACTTTCTGGAAACGGTGAATCTATTACCTTACATTCAAAAGGAATTTTGCAGAAGCACATTCCAGACTGGGAGATCATCCTGGATTACCTCACTGGTCCCAATGTAACAAAGACCCTTAAAAAATGGAAGAGAGGAGCAGGAGCAGGAAAATCAGAGTCAGAGAGGAGATGTGGTGATCGTAGCATCACGTAAAGTAGTGAGATTGCTGCCTTTGAAGATGTAAAAAGGACACAGGCAGCCTCTAGATGTGTGAAAAGCAAGGAAAATTATTATTTCCGTAGAGCTTCCAGAAGGAAGACAGCCCTGCCAGCATATTGATTTTAGCCCATAAGACCTCTTGGATTTTTTTATTTCTGACCACCAGAACTATATGACAATACTTTTTTGTTGTTTTAAGCCAGAAATCTTATAATAATTTGTTATAGCAGCAATAAAAAAATAAAATAGCATGTTATTCCTTTGCCCTTTTAGCTGTCCGAAAATTATTATGTATCTCTGTGTATGTACATACGAATTGTAACTGGCTGTTGACGTCATGATAGATTGTCCTGTTCATTTTGTATATTTAACATTGCTTAAAATGAGCACGTATTAGTCATCTAATCAGGAATTTATATATACAATATATAAAACAGATGACATTTATGATGAGTTTGAAAAGTGTCTTCTCAAAATAAGAGATTAGTGCGGAAGAGAAAAGTTGAAAAATATTTTAGCTCAATGCAAGCAAGAAAGCATAGTACAGAAAGAATGGGAGAGAGAGAAAGAGAGAAAGAAGGAGAAATGTAGAAGAAATAAAATGCCTACCCAAGGACTTTGTCCCTAACATAGTAAGCGCTGAAGACCTTCTCAAGGGTTTGGGGGAAGAAATAGATTAAACGAAGTTTAGCTTAAATATGTATCATTACTAAATAGATTACTTAAGAAAAATTGATGAAGGTTGATGTATAATTTAGCTGAGAACCTTTGTTTTTATTTACCACATTTCATATTAAAACCGTATTAACTATTTTAATAGCAAAATATATGTCAATTATATCAAAATATGTTTAATATAAATAGAAGGCAAAATATTTGAATAATCAAGCATAAGGCAAATGAGAACATTATAAAGGAGTGAAATATATGTTAGATTTCTTTATCACCTATTGAAGAGGTGATATAAATGAAGAGACTTTTTGCTTGAATTTTTGCAAGAGAATTTTTGCTTGAAGTAAGCAAATTAAAAATAAAATTTTGTGTTGATGCCTTCTAAAATTCACATTTTATAGCCACTTCCAAGATAGTTTTTATTTTCTGAGGTACTTGAAATGAGAGGTATAAGGTAGAGTATAAAACACTTTGCTCCCTCTGACCTCTTTAATCCTAAAATTTGGTTTATAACTGCTAAAATTTCTCAGTGTCCCTGAACACTGATATTAAGGTAGTATAGTGCAATTTCCTTTCTGCCTTTTACTGTCAGAAAATCATTATAAATAAAGTGATGATAGAGTTTTATGATTTTATAAGAAAAAGAAGTAAGTACTTAGCTCTTTGTGTCTATCTTGAGATAAAACTATAAGGTAACTTTAAAGCAGTAGTTTTAGTCAACTATCATATATTTCAGTAACCATTGAATTTGCTTTAGGAATAACAGTTTTTTGAGGTTTTTGTTTTAGCTGCAGATGTGGAAAAATTTCAAAAGGTTTTTGGAGTTTGTCCATAAATATGTATGAAGCATTCATCGTATTCAGTCATTTAGTATGTACATCTGTGATACATTTACAGTGTCTTTATGATAGATCATAACTTAAAGTCAGAATATAGAAAAAGCTTCCATGTTTGGGGCTTATTTTAATACTTACAATAATTGGAGGACTTCTCTTACATGTGTTCTCTTAACAGAGTGAATATTCTGAGTAACTACAAAATAGAACAACAAATTTGTTTACTCTTTGGATTATCATATTTTTTGACAGTTGAGGTCAGCATTGGAGATATCATATCATAGTTAACGTTTTTTTTTCTCTATCTCTCTCTGTTTTTTTTTTCTGAGATAGGGTCTTGCTCTGTCACCCAGTCTGGAGTGCAATGGCATGATCATGGCTCACTGCAACCTTGACCTCCCCAGCTCAAGTGATCCTCCCACCTCAGCCTTCTGTTTAGCTGGGACTAGGGAATACAGGCACACACCACCATGCCAGCTAATTTTTTTTTTTTGGTGAGGGTGGGTATTTTCTGTAGAGATGGGGTTTTACCATGTTACCCAGGCTGGTCTCGAACTCCTAGGCTCAAGGGATTCACTTGCCTCAGTATCCCAAAGTGTTGGGACTACAGGCGTGAGCCACCACCCCTGGCCTGAATTTTTTCATATGTATTTTAAATATACTTCAAATCCTTAGGTATACATGGTAGCATTTTATAACATTGACATTCTGCTGATGTGTCATCCCTACTCCTTGACAAAAGTATTTTGGTTCTCTACAAATCATCCCTAAGAGATTTCTGGACATCTGCAGAGGGTGTTTCAGATATACTCAAAGACAAATTTTATTCTGCTTGTTGCTCCAGTCCTGATTCATGGCATATAGCAGCTGGTGCCCCAGAGGCCAAGTGAGACCAGTAAGCTGTCTTTCCCCAAAATAAGTAGAAGCAATTTTGAAATTTACCATTCTAGATAATAGTTGTTCACCTGGGAATCAAAGAGCACAGCCTGCCAACCTATAAAATGAGAGAAAGTATTTGCAAACCATCTCTCTATTAAAGAGGTAATATCCAAAATATATAATGTATAATATACACACAATTTGATAGTAAAAACATAACAAAATAAAAAGTAAAAGAAAGAAAAAAATCACAAATAATTTTCCCAATTAAAAAATGGGCAAAGAACAGGAATAGACATTTATCCAAAGAAGACATGCAAATGGTCAATATGTAAGTGTAAAGATGCTCAGCATCACTAATATTCAGAGAAGTGCAAATCAGATCACAATGAGGTATCATCTCACACCTGGTAGGAGGGCTATGATAAAAAGACATGCGAGTACAAGTGTTGGTGAGGGTATGGAGAAAAGGGAATCCTTGTACACTGCTGATGACAGTGTAAACTATTTCAGTCATTATGAAACACACTA
Organism: Colobus angolensis palliatus; assembly: GCF_000951035.1. Classification (NCBI taxonomy): domain Eukaryota; kingdom Metazoa; phylum Chordata; class Mammalia; order Primates; family Cercopithecidae; genus Colobus; species Colobus angolensis. The sequence continues at coordinate 9,479,577 of NW_012113919.1, read as the reverse complement.
CGGAAGCTAAACAAATTCTCCGGCTGTAATATACAGCATGATTGGTGATCAATGTGTTTGTGATACACATTACACCATGTGTATATATATCAAGTTATCATGTTGCACACATTAAACATACAAAATCTTTGTCAATTACATACTTTAAAATTAAAAATCTTAATGATCACAGACTATACTGTCTGTTTAATAAGACAATTATGAAAATAGCATTTTCAACTTTGTTTTTTGTTTGTTTGTTTTGTTTTGTTCTTTTTTTTTTTTGAGACAGTCTCTTTCTGTTGCCCAGGTTGGAGTGCAGTGGTGCAATCTCAGCCCAATGCAACCTCTGCCTCCCTGGTTCAAGTGATTCTCCTGGCTCAGCCTCCCAAGTAGCTGGGTGTTCTTGTCTTAATCCATTCTAGCTGCTATAACAAAATACCTGAGGCTGGGTAATTCACCAAGAACAAAGATTTCTATCTTACAGTTCTGGGGACTGCAAATCAAAGATTAAGGCAGTAGCAAGTTTTGTGTCTGATGAGGACCTTATCTCTGTTTCCAAGTTGGCACCTTGTTGCTGCATCCTCCAGAGGGGACAAACACTAGGTCATCACACAACAGAGATGGAAGGCACAAGGGCTTAGCTAGTTCCCTCCAGTCTTTACATATGACATTAACCTTATTCATGAGGGCTTCACCCTCATGGCCTGTTTGCCTCCTCAAAGGCCTACCTTTTAATAATACATCGGGAATTCAAGTTTCAATGAATTTTGAAGGGGAAACAGATATTCAAACCCTACCATTCCTACAATTGCTCTCTCCTCAAAGCACTGAACTTGTTCATGGACTCAGCAAATAAATTGAAGACAGCCTCAGTTGTTTCTATTTTTTAGTTATTGTGAATAATGCTGCTGTGTACATTAATGTGTATGTTTTTATGCAGGCTTTCGTTTTCATTTCCCTTAGGGTTCCACTCCTAAGAGTGGAATTGCTGGGTCATATGATAACTCTAGGCTTAATATTTTGGTGGACTATCAAATTGTTTTCCAAAGAAGCTGTACCATTTTACATTCCCATCAGCAATATATGAAGTTTCAGTTTCTCCACATGCTCTTCAAAATTGGTTATTGCCTTTGTTTTAATACCCATCTTAGTGTGCGTGAAGTTATATCTCAGTATAATTACTTACCTTTCCTAATCATTGATTTTATATCTGTCTATCCATATCTATCTATAAATACCTATTGATATTGTTCCCCTAGTGATTGCCATGGGAATTATCATTATTCCCTTACTTTATATCAGTATAATACAGAGTAATACTAATTTATTTTCAGTATTATACAAAACATTTCCTCCATTTCCTCCTTTCATTTTGTGCTATTATTGTAAAAATTACTTCCTTATAGATTGTATTCTCATCACCACGGATTTATAGTTATTTACTTAAAGAGTTGCATTTTTATATCAGAAAAGAGAAAAAAGAGATATGAATAAAAAATATATTTATGTATTTTATATTTACTTTACCTATGTAGCTACTTTCACCAGTGCTCTTTCTATCTTCCTATACATTTGGGTTACTCTCTAATGTCCTTTCTATTCAGTCTGAAGGACTTCCTTTCATATTTCTTACAGAGCAGATCTGCTTAGTAACAAGTTACTTCTTAATTGCTTCTATGATACTGTATTAAAAGGCTTCTTCATTTCTGAAGGGTAATTTTGCTGGTTATAGAATCTTTGGTTGACTTTTTTTCTTCTAGCCCTTGAATATGTCCTCTCACTTGCTTAGGCCTCCAGGGTGTCTTCTAAGAAACTGCCTATTCATCCTATTGAGGGTTTTTGTGTATGTGATGAGCTACTTCTCTCTTGCTGCGCTCAAGATTTTTTCTTTGCCTTTTAATAGTGTCATTTTGATGTGTCTGGTGTGTGTCTGCTTGAGTTCATCCTATTTAGAGTTTGTTGAGATTCTTGGATATATAGATTAATTTTTTGATGAAAAATTGGTGTGTTTCTACCATTATATCTTCAAATATTCTTTCTACCCATTTCTTTTTATACTTTCCTGTGGCACTCCATCATTCATCTGATGGTATGCTTGTTGAATCACACAGGTCCCTAAGGCTTTGTTCATTTTTCTTTCTTGAATTTTTCTTCTCTCTATTCCTCAGACTACAAAATCTTAATCGACCAAGCTTCAATTTTGTGAATTCTTTATTCTGTCTCAAATATGCTGTTGAGTTCTTCTACTGTACTTTTCACGGAAGTTTTTGTAAGTTTCAAGGACAGAATTTTGAGTTGATTTTTTATGTATATGTTTTTATTGGTATTCTCTATTTGGTGAGGCATTGTTTTTATGCTTTCCTTTAGTTATTTGAACACAGTTTCCTTCAGTTTCTTGAATATACTGAAATAGCTGATTTTAAAGTTTTTGCGAAGTCATTCTTGTTGTGCCCGAAGTCGCGAGACCCCAGTAAGTGACCACCAGAGTCCAGAGTCAAAGCCAAATAGCCGGGGTCGCTTTATTTCGAGTTCGAACCCGGACCTCTCCGCACCTAACAATGGCAGGTAAAAGAGAGGCCCCGGCTGCTGTTTTAGGGTTTCTTTTATAGCAAGGTACAAACAAGTTACAGAGAAACAGTAGTTACAAGCTTATTATTGGTTGACATTTAAAGTTGAACATTCGGCAGTTTCTGATTGGTTCCTGCCTTTTTCGCAACCTCAAAGGGCTGGGGGTTTTCCAGATAAGTTGTTTGTGTAAGCCCGGCGGGGGTGGTCACATTCATGTGTGTTGCAACCTCAAACGGCTGGGGATTTTCCAGATAAGTTGTTTGTGTAAGCCCGGGGGGGTGGACACATTCATGTATGTTTACAAATTTTTCCTTAGGGGCTTTCTATCTCAATTCTAATATCTAAACTTCTTGCGAATAGTTTCTATTAACTGCCCCCCCCCACGTGTAGCTATGAGTCACATCTTCATTTTTCTTTGACTGTCTCTTAAATTTTGTTAGAAAATTTGACGTTTTAACAAACATATTGTGGCAACTCTGGAAAACAGATGCTCTACCACCCCAGGTCTTGTTTTTGTTGCTACTTATTGGTGTTGTTTAGTGACTTCTACAAAATAATTCTGTAAAGTGTGGATTCTTTGTCCTAGTTGATTATTGAAGTCATTGCTTGTCTAGCTTAGTGGTTAGACTAAGTGGATAGACTTTCCTTAAATTCCAGAAACCAAGAAGTCTCTCAGTCTTTGTTGACTGGGTCTCTGGGCATATTGATGCATACCTTCAGTACTCAAGTGACAGTTTACGTCTTTGTCTTACTTAGCCTTCACTTTCTGCTTGCAAAGAGCACTAAGGTTTGTCAGCAAGAACTTAGGGCCTTCTCAGTTCTGTCCTGTGCATACACACAAGTCTGGGTGCAGCTCTAATTATGCATATGGCATTTTAGATTTCCAAGAATATGTTGGAGCATTCTGAAGTGCTCTACAGACATCTCATTTCACTAGATTTTTATTTTAAGTGTGTTCTTTAACTTCTTGGTGTCTCCAAACATCATTTCCTTCCTTGGGCACTCACAGTCTTAAACTTTCCTTTGATTGTTCTTGAAAATGCACCCTTGGAAAAGTTAATTCTCATTAGTCAAGCTTCAAGTCATACATAATAAAGACTACTTTGAAGTTGGGTGTGGGGATATAGCAGACTGGTTGAACAATGATGATTCTCTGGGAACAGGCAAGTACAAGAGACCCAACTTCTTACCCCTCTTCAGTAGCTGTTATTCAGTTGTTTGCAGACTGTTGGTTTTCAAGGCTACAATGAAGGGGGAAAAAGGAGATAAAAAGAGGGCCACTTAGAACGCCACAATGCTTGCTGTTGTTACTGAGATTCACCCATTTTTCTTTCTTCTTTTCTTTCTTTCTTTTTTTTTTGAGATGGAGTCTTGCTTTGTTGCTCAAGCTGAAGTGCAGTGGTGGTATCTCAGCTCACTGCAGCCTCCGCCTCCCAGGTTCAAGTGATTCTCTGCCTCAGCCTCCCGAGTAGCTGGGATTACAGGTACATGCCATGACACCTAGCTAATTTTTGTATTTTTAGTAGAGAAGGGGTTTCGACATGTTGGCCAGGCTGGTCTTAAACTCCTGGCCTCAAGTGATCCGCCCACCTCGGCCTCCCAGAGTGCTGGGATTACAGAGCGAGCCACTGCACCCAGCCTCATCCATTTTTCTTAAGTAAGGGTTCCCTGAATAGCTGCAAGGCTGATTAAGAGAGAGAACTAAATGTTATTTCGTTGAATGCCCTAATTTCCAGAAATAGCTTTCCTTGTCCCCATTTTGTAATACCAAGTTAATTTCCTCCAAAATAATCAGAATCAATTACCCTTTGTACCATTCCCCAAGGAGTCTATGTTACCAATTAAATAATTTTGTTCTATCCAAGCTCTAGTTCAGGCATCTGTGCCATTAATCACTGTCCAAGTGTTAAAATCCAAAACTCAGACCCTATTCCACTCCACTCAGTGTGGACAACCTAATGTGTTGTCTACGAGGCAGATGTCTCTGCCCTGTTGGAAGATTTCACTTTACCTTGTCTTTAGGTTCACCTCTGTGTAGGGCTATGACAAAGGAGGTACTCACATGCATTTGGAGCAGTATGCTGGGCAAACGGGTTCTTAATTCAGGTCCATGCTTTTTGTCCTTCGTTTGTTAGCTCATGGAGCACTCATCATGAGACTTCACATAAAGACTGAACAAGATGCATAGAATCAGTCTCAAACATATCATTTCCATTGAACAATGGACCCCTGGTGCATACTTATTATGCAGACTCCTGTCCAAACTTATGTGGTAGATGCTGTATTAGCAAGGTCATGATGAGCAGTTAAAGTCACAGTCACTTAGGGTTCAAGATTAGTTCTTATGAGTGCTTAGTAGGAAACCATGACATACTTTTTAAAATAGGTTGATGCAGTGTAGTCCCGTGTCATATAGCTTATCTCTAAAATTCTAAGAGTTTCACCAGGGGTTATGCCATCTTATCTTGCAGTGGGCAGTGCAAGGAATAGCAACTTTCATCTCAGTTTGGAGGAAAATTCAAATATGCCTGCTCTAATAATTTGTTATATTAATATCATATTAAATCATATTAAATATCACATTAAAAGCTACTCCAAAACTTAATGACAAAATAGCATAAATAATTTACCTTGCTCATGAATCTGGACCAATCTCAGGGGGTGAAAAATGTTGTCTGACTCACACGACATGAGATAGAGTGACTCCACTGGGGCAGAAGGATCCAGTTTTAAGATGACTAACTCACATTACTGACAGATTAAGGCTGCTGCGACTGAGAACTCAGCCATAGCCTTTTACAGGGCTATTTGGGCTTTCTCAAAGAATGGGGCCTTCACACAAAATCTAAAATTTCTTTCCTCTGTATATCATCTTAGTAAATGACTAAGTTGTTTCATTTGTTATGATGCAGTGATTAGTCAGAGATCTCCAATATCTTTGCATGATAAAACACTCTCATTACTAGTGTGTTTCTGTGGCCTATTGTGATCATTGCACCTGAATTTTTTTCAAACGGTTAATTGCTACCCTTTGGCCTCTACATTTTCTGAATTTCATTATTTCCTTTGAAATTAGGAAAAACTACTTAATTACAGCATTCATCACCATTAACTCCTGTCTACAAAGGACAAGCACCATAGAGTTTTTGAGGATACTAGTGCCCTCTTACTAATACACTTTCAATGTCTTATGTAAGTAATAGACTCCAGGTCCTCCAGGGCATGGATAAGAAGTGATTGAACAAGTTTACAGAAAAGATCCATTGCTATATGATCATTCACAGAGACTTGCAACACCACTGTTTACCAGAAGAGTGCTGGTATTTCAACTTCATTAATAGAAAGTCATTTGAGTCCCGAATTTTATTAGCCAATCTAGTAGACTATAAACAACACTTCCATCTGTTTTATTTATTTATTTATTTTATTTTTTTTTTGAGACGAAGTCTCTCTCTCTTGCCAGGCTGGAGTGCAGTGGGGAAATCCCAGCTCACTGCAACCTCTGACTCCCTGGTTCAAGTGATTCTCCTGCCTCAGCCTCCCGAGTAGCTAGGATTACAGACATACACCACCACGTCCAGCTAATTTTTGTCTTTTTAATAGAGCCAGGGTTTCACCATGTTGGCCAGGATGGTCTCGATCTCCTGACCTCGTGATCTGCCCACCTCAGCCTCCCAAAGTGCTGGGATTACAGGCGTGAGCCACAGCGCCTGGCCAACACTTCCATCTTTTTAGTCTGTGGCATTAAACCCTGAATCCAGAGTGAAGATAACTATAATGGTATTTGGCCCCATCAAGCATTATATTTCATTCTTCTTAAAACACCCTAGGAATCTCATATATTCTCCTCAGCCTTCTACCAACAAATGATAAGAAAAATCTGCAACATTTTTGCTGATGAGAAGCCTTATTGAAAACATAAACAGTTGGTTAACACATATTTTGTAAGTTACATGGACTGTATGCCATATTCTTACAATAAAGTAAGCTAGGGAAAGAAAATGTTATTAAGAAAATCGTAAGGAAAAGAAAATTAAAAGCAAAAAGTAAAAGAGCTCTAGCTCTTCTTAAAAGCCCTGGCAATGAGGCCCCATGAGGATCTGTCCTGAAAAAAATTGTAAGTTATCCAAGGGCAGTCAATAAAAGTGTTTGTCATTTTTTTTTCTCTTTTTTTCTTTCACTCATTTTTTTCTTTCTTTATTTCTTTTTATGCATATTAAGACTGATTTTCTTGGAGGAGAAGGCATTAAGCTGTCTCTAAGCAAGAGAATTTGTCTCTAAGCAAGAGATTGTTCAAATTTCTCAACCTCTTCTGTGGATGTCTATATATCCCAATCCTGTATCTTAACGTTCCACTTATTCCCCTTTAGTACCCTTTCCACAGCCTAAGAAATCTGTTAGTATTAAATATGAATGAGGCTGCAACTTTTCACCCCATAGAATCAGGCTATGGGCTTGATTATGAGTAAGTCTACCCAGCAGGAAATCTAAATTGGTCTGGTGGAATATTAAAAACTGAGAAGAGTAACCAAATTTTGTCACAAATTTCATTAATCAATTTTATGTATCTTAGGTAAGAGGTTTCTCTGCCCAAACTATATCAATAATTTATCTGTAAAGGTGGTATAACAAAGTTATAAAAAAAAAAATATGCCTCATAATGAATTTCAGATAATAGAGCCAGGCAATTGGTGATAACTTCTTTAAAAATATTCCATTTTTAAGTTTAAAAAGTCATTTTCTATAATGTAAAATTATAAGACTTTGATTGCTTTATGGCTACCTGTTTAAACAACTATAGCCTAATTTACTTGAAAACTTTTGTTATTCCTAAGTAAGAATTAATAAATGAAAGTTTTGACTAGGCACTTTTTTTTTTTTTAGGAGAGAGAAGCTTTATTGAGATACAGTTTATGTACAACAAATTGCACCCATTTAAAGTGTAAAATTTAGTAGACTTTAACATCTAGTTACACCCGACATCATACCACAAACAAAATGGAGAACCTTTCTACCACCATGAAATGTTTGCTTATGTTTCTTTGCAGTCTGTCCCACCCATTACTTCTACTCCAAGCAAACCTTGATGGGCTTTATTAATTATGGATGTGTTTACATTTTCTAGCATCTTATAAAAATGGGGTCACACACTGCGTACTTTTTTGGCTTCTTTGACTCAGGAAAATTATTTTTTGAGATGAATCAAAGTTGTTGCAAAAATGCAGCAGTTTTTTTCTTTTTCTTTCTTTTTTTTTTTTTACTGCTGATTAGCATTACAATGTATATTCATGCAACACTGTGTCCATTTCCCTGGTGATATACATTTGGTTTCTTTCCAGTTTGAGGCTATTAAGATGAAGCTGCTATGAACATTCATGGGCAGACTTGTGCATGCACCTCACAGTAGAATGACTGGGAATACAGTTAGCATATGTGTTAATTGATGAGATACGTACAGTTTTGACAGTGGATGTATCACTTTAGATTACCACCTGCAAAGTCTGAGTGTTGTAGTTTCCCCATCTCCTTGACAACACTATCACTCTTTAATTTCAGGAATTTTACAGCACCATAAAATAGGATAGGATGAGAAAAAATAATAATAAGTTCAGACATTCTGATAGATGTGTAGTGTATCACACTGCGATGTTAATTTGCATTTTATTACAAAAAAAGCTTCGCACTTTTATATGTGCTTATTAGCAATTCATGTACAGCATATGACTTATTTCATGAAATTCCATGTTACATTTTACACTATTTGTATTTTTTAAAAATTTTTGTTATCTTATTATTGAGAGGTAAAGATTATTTGCATATTCTGGATCAAAATCAACCTGCCAAATACATGAACTGAGTTGTTTTTTTCTGACTTTTCTTTTTGTTTTAAAAGATGTCTGTCAAAGAGTACATGTTTTCAATTCTTATAAAATCAGTTTTTACATTTCTACTTATTTTTGCATGTGTTTGTATTGTATTTTTTCCTACTAGGGACACATAGATTTTCTCCTATGTATTATCCTCATCATAAGTTTTATAAGTTAACAGTTTACATTTAGTTCTGTAATTCATGTCAAGTAAATGTTTATTATTTAAGAATTGATACAGCTGGGCACAGTGGCTCATGCCTGTAATTCCCAGCACTTTGAGAGGCTGAGGTGGGTGGATCACGAGGTCAGGAGTTCGAGACCAGCCTAACCAACATAGTGAAACTCCGACTCTACTAAAAATACAAAAATTTGCCAGGCATGGTGGCGCGCAACTGTAATCCCAGCTACTCAGGAGGCTGAGGCAGGAGAATCACTTGTTCCCAGGAAGCAGAGGTTGCAGTGAGCCGAGATTATGCCACTGCACTCAAGCCTGGGTGACAGAGCGAGACTCTGTCTCCAAAAAAAAAAAAAAAAGAACTGATATTCAATTTTCCTTCTAATGTTATGTTTTTCCAGAGCTATAAGCTAAAATACTACCTTCTTCTCCCCTGCCTGTTTTTGGTAACATGCTAAAAAAAATCAATTGATTATATATCTGTAGGTCTTTTCATGAATTCTGTTCTGTCCCTATGTATATCTGTATGTTAATATTATTCTGTCTTGTTAAAAGTAGCTTTATAGTATACTTTCAAGTAAAGTAGTATAACTCTCCTAGCTGTGGTCTTCCTTTTGCGAAACTCTTTTGGTTATTCTAGGTTATTTGTTTTGCATAAATATTTTAGAATCAGTCAGTTTCTATAAAATTCCTTATGGAATTTTGCAAAATTTGAGATTCATATTAGTTTTCCAGTGCTATCATAATAAATAACCACAAATTGGATGGTTTAAAAGAAATTTATTCTTTCCCAGTTTTGGAGGCTATCAGTGCAAAATTAAGGTGTCAACAGCCCCATTCTCTTTCTGAAGGCTCTAAGAATTACACTTCCTAGCCTTATCCTGGTTTCTTGTGATCACAGGCAATCCTAGGAGCTTCTGGGCTTGTCAATGCATCATTATAGTCTTTGCCTCCATTTTCACATGGCATTCTTCCTGTGTGTTTGTATCTCTGTGTCACAATTTCCCTCTTCTTATGAGGTCATCAGTCGCATGGATTTAGGTTTCACTCATTTTAACTTGATTGTATTTCCCAATACCTTATTACCAAATAAGGCCATATTCACAGGTTCTAAGTGGTCATGAAGTTTTATGGGGCATTATTTAACTTGGTACAGTCTCCAAGAACACTCTCACTTTTAAGTCCAGGTTCCCACATCTCCAAGACTGCTTTCAGGTTCAACTCATGGTTACGGTTTATTACAGCAAAAAAGATACAAATGGCAAGCAGCAGAGGGAGGAAGCACATAGAGGAGAGTCCAGGCAATACCTAGCTATGAAGCTTCCCTTTCTACTCTCCCAGCAGAATCCTGGGTACAAAATCTATTTCTGTAAGCAGGAATGGGTGACAATATACATGGACTATACCAACCAGAAAGCTCAGCCAAGCTTTGATGTCTAGAGTTTTTATTGCATTCAATCACATAGAAATTATTGTTCACCATGTTACTGACCTTAGCCTCCAACTCCTTCAGATGTCCAGCTGATAAGCTGATTACACATGACTCAGGATCCTCCACTATACAACATAAATCACATTGTTAGCATAGACTATCTGGTGCGGCCATAAACATGCAGCTAAACAAAGATATCTTTATTGGGTAGGACATTCCAAAGGCTTAGAAGTTATTTTTCAGGAGCCAAACAAAGATCAAATCTCTCTTTAAGCAAGAAAAATCATTTACTGTACAAATTTTGATTAGTATTGCTTGATCTTTTCATCAATTTTGGGAGCATTGATTTTTAAACAGTATTGATAACTATACTATGCTGTAGGTCACAATACTGTATTGTATCCTTGAAATTTACTAAGAGGGTAGATCTTGTGCATTTTCATTACAAAAAAATGGTAACTATGTGAGGTAATGGACACATTAATTTAATTAACTGTGGTGATCATTTCACAATGTATACATATATCAAAACATCAAGTTGTATGCGGGTGATAGTGTGAGATATACACTTGGTCTTTCTCCTCCTTTTCAGCATGTGACTCACAGAATTCTTGGGATCTCCTACGTGATTAGGGTGTCTTTTGTATGCTAATGAGATGACTGGTGGCTGGCAGCCTCTAGGTAACTTTAAAATAGGGCATGTCACTGGAAAGAGCAAGACAGAATTACAAAATGGGGACTTTGAGCTCCATTTTCCAACCTCTAAGGAGGTGGGGGGAGCTGAAGGTTGAGTTGTGATCACCAAAGACCAATGATTTAAATTAATTATGCTTATGTAATAAAGCCTCCATAAAATTCCAGAGGGACAATGTTAGAGAGCTTCTGAGGAGCTGAACACGTGGAGGCTTCTGGAGGGCGATAATTGAAGGGGGCATGGAAGCTCCATCCCTCTTTCCACTTGCCTCATTCTAATGAGAACCTCATCACCTCATTTTATGCATCTCTTCCATCATGCTGCCCATCTGTATCTTTGTGATATCCTTTATAATAAATGAATATACGTAAGTACAACATTTTTCTGTGAAGAACTGTTGCAAGGTAATGAAACCCAATAAAGAGATTGTGGGAACCCTGATTTCTAGCTGGTTGGTCAGAGACACAGGTCCCAGCCTGCGCTTGCAACTAGCATCTGAAGTTGGGGGAAAGTCTTGTGCTGCTGAGACCTCAACCTGAGAGAGCTGATGCTCTATCCAGGTAAATAGTATCAGAATTAAATTGAATTAGAGGACAGCCAGCTGGGGTTTGCTGAAGAATTTGCTGGATAATTGATTGGTGTATAAGGAAAAGCCATCACACATCTGGGGTCACAGAAGTATTGAGTATGTGAATGTTGAGAACAAGAAAAAACACACCCCTAGTTTTTCTTTTCATCAGGTCACCTTAAATATACTTGTCAATTTTACCTCAATAAAATTCAAAAAAAATAAAAACTAAATAATATTAATTCTCATGATTCATGATTATGGTATATATCTCCATTTATTTAGATCTTTCTCTCAGCCGTGTGTATAAACTTTAACAATTTTGTTAAAGTTATTTCTGAGTATTTCATGTGTTTGTTACAATGCAATTGTAAATGTAATTACAGTCATATGGCATGTAACAGTGTTTCGGTCAACAAAGGACCTCTTATAGGAAGATGGTCCCATAAGATTATAATGGAGCTGAAAAATTCCTGTTGTTCTGCTAACCTCATAGAGCAATGCATTACTAATGTGTTTATGATGATGCTGATTAAACAAACCTGCTATATTGCTAGTCGTAAAAAGCCTAGTACATACAATTATATACAGTACACAATACTTCACCATAAATGACTGTTACCAGTTTATGTATTTACTATACTATCCTTTTATCTTATTTTAGAATGTACACTTCCACTTATAAATTTAAAAAGTTAACTGTGAAACAGCCTGAGGCAGTTCCTTCAGTAGACGTTCTACAACAAGGCATTGTGATCACAGGAGGTGACAGTTCCACGGACGTCCTTGCCCCTGAAGACCTTCCAGTGGGACAAGATGTGGAGGGGAAGATAGTGATATTGATGATCTAACAGTGGGTAGGCCCAAGTTAATGTGTGTGTCTTGGTTTTTAGCAAAACTATTTAAAAATTGGAAAATTTTTAAATTAAATTTAATAATAGAATGAAGCTTATAGAACCAGAATATGAAGAAAGAAAACATTTTTGTACCACAGTACAGTGTGTTTGTGTTTCAAGCTAAGTGTTATCATAAAACAGTAAAAATTTTAAAAAATAAAAATATTATGAAGTGAAAAATTATAGTAGGCTAAGGTGAATTTATTATTGAAGAAAGAATAAACTTTTTGTAAACTTTAGTATAGCCTATGTGTACAGTGTTTATAAATCTACTGTAGTATACAGTAATGCCTTCACATTCACTCACCTCTCACTCATTGACTTACCCAGAACAATTTCGAATCCTGTAAGCATATTTCATGGTAAGTGCCTGATATGGTTTAAATGCCCCATCCAAATCTAATGTTGAATTGTAATCCTCAATGTTGGAGGTGGGGCCTGGTGGGAGGTATTTGGAACATGGGGGCAGATCCCTTATGAATGGCTCGTGCCATTCCCCCGTGATGATAAGAGAGCTCTTGCTCTGAGTTCACATGGGGTCCAGTCATTTAAAAATGTGTGACACCTCCCCCACCTACTACTCTCTCTCTCGCTCCTGCTTTCACCATGTAATGCGCAAGCTCCAGGTTCTCCTTCTTCCCTGAGTGAAAGCTCCCCAAAGCCTCCCCAGAAACCAAGCTATGGCAGCTCCATGCTTGCACAGCCTGAAGAAGCTGTGAGCCAATTAAACCTCTTTTCTTTATCAATTACTTAGTCTTCAGTACTTCTTTATAGCAAATCAAGACTGGCTTAGTAGAATGCACTATGGAACTGTGCCTTTTTTTCTGTCTTTTATACTGTATCCTTACTGTGCCTTTTGTATGCTTAGATGTATTTAAATACACAAATACCTATCATTGTGTTACAGTTGCCTACAGTATGCAGTACATTAACATTCTCTACAGGTTGTAGCCTGGGAACAATAGGCTAAACCATTACTGCAAGTATAAACATACAATTTTTTTTTTTTAACATCATTGCTTGTACAAACCTAAATTGTACAGCCTACTACCCACTGTAACCTAGGTGATATGGTTTGGCTGTGTCCCCACCAAATCTCAAATTCCTGAATTCCCACATGTTGTGGGAGGGACCCAGGGGGAGGTAATTGAATCATGAGGTCTGGTCTTTCCCATGCTATTCTCATGATAGTGAATAAGTCTCATGAGATCAGATGAGTTTATCAGGGGTTCCTGCCTTTGCTCCTTCCTCATTTTCTCTTTCCACCTCCATGTAAGAAGGGCCTTTCACCTCCCACCATGATTCTGAGGCCTCCCCAGCCATGTGGAAGTGTAAGTTCAATGAAACCTCTTTTCTTCCCAGTGTCGGGTATGTCTTTATCAGCTGCATGAAAACAGACTGGTACACTAGGTATGTAGTAGGCTGTACCACCTAGGTTTGTACATGCAATGATGTTTGTACAATGACAAAATTGCCTAAGGACACATTTCTCAGAATGTATCTATATGGTTAAGGGACTCATTACTCAATCACAAACCTAGATTACCTCAACCCAAGCTTGAGAATATAATCACAGATTCTTTGCTATTCATATTTTAATAAAATTTTCAACTAGGATAACTCACATGTACAAAAGGTTTTCTTAGAGAGGTACAAACCACTTTTTTAAAAACCTCAATCAGTGTTTCTCAATGTGTTGTCCTGGGTCATAAGCATCAAATTCATCTTGTTAGCTATTAAGCAGTCATATTTCTGGATTACATGTCAAACCTACTAAGCAGAATTGTGGTTGGAGATTGTGGGAGAATAATCTGCACTTTAAAACTGTCAAAGTGAATCTAACTTACACTAAAATTTTAGAGCTATTGGTAAAGATGTTCTAAAGCTGATTGTTAAATCATGCTATCAAACAGCAGCACAAGTAGCTTGTTCCAAAACTGCTTTTTGGAAATATATTTTGTAGTTGCACAAATGAGCTACTTAAGGAATATAGTAAATTGCATACAGAAATTTTTATTATGTATGTTGTAGGAATGTTGAGTATTATAAAGTCACTAAGAGCCTCCTTTATTAAGGAAGAATTCAAGATCTGGTTTCTCAGATGACAATAAAAACTAAAATTTTTATTTTTCCAAGTAGTATTAAGAAGAAATAGATATTTAATTTAGTTAAACTACAACTGAATTAGTGATACATAAGAGAAATTAGTCCCATGTAGACTTTCGTCAAAGGGAAATGGAGATTTACAAATGAACAGAAAGTCAATGGAAAAGAAAAACATGTAAGAATTTGTTTTGTTTTATTTTCCCCTCTCTGGGCAAACTGATTTGCTGAAAACTATCAAGAAGAGCAGCTTGCCCTGGAGCAAACCGACTCAGTTATAAGGGAAAGTAATTTCAGTTATTTATGGGCTTCTAGAGAAACCTTGTGAATTCAATACTGTCTTGTTTATCTCTGGGCAGTGGCGGTGTTTTTCCTTCTGCTGGCATTTCTACCTTACTTAAGCCAGAATTGCACCATTTCCCTCTTTATGATTCCTCAGTGTACCGGTATATTAATTTTTTGAACGAGTTATGAATTTTGAAACTTGTTCATAAAACTAACACCAGTTATAAGTTTTGAAAGTTGTAACTGAGCATAATTGTACTTCAGCTGCCAGAAAGCTACAAGTTGATTTTGCTCTCCAAGTTATAAAGCTGTAGTGAATTTCATGGCCCTCATTTCTATGTTCAGGCTCTTACTGTTTTAAAAGTATTCTGTTATTTCTATCTTGCTGATTCCTATGTTCCTATGGTGTATGTCTTTCTGTAATTGACAGCAAACAATTTTGGAAAAATGGAAACAATTAAAATTGTTTGGTTTGTAACTCAAGATCTATCATTTTTATTCATGCTTCCTCTCTCCAGTGATTTTCCTTAATTATTATCAATATATTTTAAAGATCCTAGACTTGTTTTCTCAGTTCTGAGCACCTGACTTGAGTAGAAAAAAATATTTGTATAAATTCTTTTCTCATTTCAAATAACATAAATATCACTGAAATAGAGAATCATGGGAATTACTGATACATAGATCATTCTTATAGAGCAAATATTTTTAAATTAAACAGAAAATAGTATAACTTTCTAGCAATAATTTTGAAACTTTCAAAATAATTTCTTGTTGCCATCCACCTAGTCCAGTCCCAATCTCAAGCAAAAGCTTTGATTAAAATTTATTTTACTTTAAAATTCAATATGCAATCAAAATTCATCCTTGAGACTTACCATTTTATTTGGAGATTTAGAAGAACTTGACAAAATATTTTATAATTCTTCTCATTCACCAGTTATGGATACTCTAATTCAAAGAATAATACATCTATTCCTTCAGTGTTTTGGTACTGAAGTACTTCCCAACATGTTTCAGCAATGTTTTCTTTCTTTCTTTTTTTCACAGGATACAAAACACAAAAAGTACAGAAAAAACATCCTTCTTGCTGAGAGAATAAGGCTATTCATGATTTAGATTTATGTAGTCAAATGACATGATTGTGTATTATATTGGGAAAAAATATCATATGAGTTAATAGATTTTGTTTTGAGGTCCACTTGGTTTTCTTATTAACAGAAGACCCTTAAGCAAGTAATGTAAGCTTGGTATTACCCAGTTTCTGTATCTGCAACATTAAAAATATTACCTTGCAATTTTGACTCTTGTAAAATGTAATAAAACCTAATTATTCAATATAAGTCTAATTTTCATCTTAAAACTATGTTTTTACATATATATACACATATATACATATACACACACAAATATATATATATATTTCTTACTCTCTTCTTTTCATCTTGATCTTTTGAAATTTTTATTGAATTAAGCCAATGCTATAGAGTTTTGAAAAAAAGGAAGTTATTTTAAAGCATGGCCAATTGGCCATATTTAATCAGAAACTCTACATTTTTATACTAAATCCCCACTCCAAATATGTGCATCAATTAATACTAATTTTAAAGGCTGGAGGATGTTCAATATGGCATGTATTTGGAAGGGGAAAAATGTAAAGTAAATCAAAGCCACCCAGAAAAGCTTCTAGGAGAATAAAGATTTGGAGGTATCAGAGTAAAACTAAGGGTAGTAAAAATAAGGAAAGAGTGTGAAAGCCTGTAGATTGGGTAGTTGTATCTTATACATGAGAAAACTTTAATCCAGAGAAGCCACATGTTTATTCTCTGAATTGAATGAAGAAACAAATTGAACAGGAATATATGGGCCACAGGAGAGGGAGGATGTAGGTTTGAAAGTTGAGAACAAGAATACTAAAGGATATTCTGCAACCTAAATTGTGGAAGCTTTGGCTTACCCCAAATTGCTCCAATTTTTTAAAAGCAGAAGTAAATGTATATTTCTAAAATGAGCTGTTATATACATAAGAACATATTAGAGCAAAATATTGCATCCCTTTTTATTCTGAACACATAGCAAACAACCTGGCAGAGTTAATAAATACATGACTGTGTACTACATGAAAATCGCTGAATTGATGATGCAATGTGTTTTAGTCTGCTATCACGCTGCTATAAAGAACTGCCTGAGACTGGGTTAATTATGAAAGAAAGAGGTTTAATTGACTCATAGTTCCAGAGGGCTGGGGAGGCCTCAGGAAACTTACAATCATGGCAGTAGGAACAGCAAACATGTCCTTCTTCACATAGCAACAGGAACAATAAGAATGAGAACTGAGCAAAGGGGGAAGTCCCTTATAAAATCATTAGATCTCATTAGAATTTGCTCACTATCACAATAATAATGTGGAAGAAACTACCCCCATAATTCAATTACCTCATACTGGGTCTTTCTCACCACACGTGAAGATTATAGAAACTACAATTCAAGATGAGATTTGGGTGGGGACACACGCAAACCATATCATGGTGGTTAGCATTATTTTCTTATAGGAAAAAATATGAATGAAGCATAGATCCTGGAATGAGAAGTCATGGAAAAAGTTCTCATAGCCTAATTCCCAAATTGTTGAGATTTGAGCTCTGTGCAGTATTTTTAACAGTTAGATCATTAGGTTATCTTGACTTATAAAAGGACCAAAATCAGTGAGGAAATAAAGAACTACACACACAACCTCAGGCACATATTTCCTGAGAAGTTACCTTTTTTTGCCTTTAGAGACATATCAAATCTGTATTTGAGTAAATCAACAATTTTCTAAAGATATTTGGTAGGTGAGACAAAAGTAGAAAACAAAAATGACCTATTTGACAGAGTAAAAAAGAAGAGATTATAAAAATAAAAGCATGCTGCAAACTGTAAGAGGTGAAGTGAAATAAAAGACAAAGATCATAGGCTCAAACACAGAAGTTGTGTTATTTTATGTGTCGTATTTTCCAACACTTGCAAAAAATTGAGAGAAGATATTACCCCAGAGCAACAACAACAACAAAAAGTTTCAGATTTTCTGAGAGTAATTCAAATTTTTTCTCAAGATTTTTTTAATATATATCCCATTCAACATCCCTTCAACAAAGTGTTCTGATGTTCATTTCTGATAATGTGTGTAAAATACCACACATATTAAATATCCCTGTCCCCAAAGACACGTTAGGTATTCAGTGGAGCTTAGTTTTATCTTGGATAAGATTTATTGAATTACTGGGAAGTGCAAGACAATTCTAAAATAATTGAGCCAAATATAAATATGGCATGCACTTTTAAACAAGAGATCCCAGTGGAAAGGTAATTCTTCAGTGCATTGAAAGAGGTAGAAAAAAAGAAGCCTTCACTTGGGACACGAGTATAATTTTAACAGTATAACAGTAATATTAATGACACCAAACACTGCCTTTATTCTAAATAAATAAAGATGGTACTAAATGTCTTGAAAGACTCCCAGTAACCACCTGTGCTATTATCAAGGTTTAGCTGTCAAATCAGTCTCAGGAACATTCTCTCACCAAACTTCACTAACGATCCATATGAAACAGGAAAGCAACAGATGCAAATAAACCTTTTTCTGGAGGAAACAAAAGCATCTCATATGGCTTCTTAGAATGTTCCTTTATCTCTCACTGAAACAAATTATGATTTCCTGTTAATAGAAGAGTTTTTTTGAGTCATTGACCACAAAACAAAGTCATTCTGATTTTAAATTTTTTTCTTTGTATGCTCTGTTAATTCAATAGGACTACACTTACATCACTATCCTCCATTCTTCAGTCAGCCAGATCTCATAAATCCATAACTTCTAGATTGACATTAAGCAATTTATGTGGAATAGATATATCCCTCTAAAATATCTTGCAGATAGGGACTCCCAGTTTCTTTCTGATGGTACCTTACCATTAATATTTTTACAAGGATGTCTGGTCAGGATCATTAATTTCCTCTACTGAAGTAAACAGTGAACAAGTTATGACCTGCTGTTAAAACTTTTCATTAACATTTCAATTGTATTGAAGTCAATTCAACAAATATTTATAGTGTCAATTCAATGTGTCAGGAACTTTTGGTGTTCTCTCTCTCTGGTCCAAAATTTCATGAAGCTGCTACAGTATGTTAAGAGAAAGAAATGTCTAGTTCTAGCAATTCATTTCATCAGACTGCAACTTGTTTTTTTTGTTATTTCTATTGAGTGATCCTATCTTGACATTTGATTCCTTATCTAAAGGCCAACAGTGACTTCTTAATTTACAGATAAAGTCGCTTTTCTCAGTTATTGTCCTTTTCAACTTTGTCACTTAAAAAAAAAATGTTTCTTGGTTTACTGCATCTTAATAGACCCCACATGTGTCCTGGGTCTAATTCTGTCTTAAAATCAAATTTCTACTTTTAACGTCTTCCCATTCTGTGTTTTCAGGAGGTTTGCTTTTATTATTTTCTCTGCCCTATGGCCTCCCATCACCATCCACCCCAGCATACACTAGCAAAATGAATTACAAGCTGTGGACCATGACATCCTTGCTTCTATATCACTTCATCATTATTTTCCTGTGAAAACACAAAACTCAAAAATATTATTTCTCTCTTTCCTGACTTTATATTCTGAAGTGAGCCCTTTAACTGACTTCGATATTTCTAGTAATCTAAACATTGATTCTTTTTCTATTCATTCTACATTGCCTTGCAATGCAGTTTAATAGAAGGAACACAAGCTCTGGAGTGAAATTTTTCTTAGTTCCCCTTCCAAACTTACTTATTCACCGTGTGATCTTAAACACTCAGAAAATGAGAAGTTCAATAAATGTCATTTCTTATCCTTTCTGGAAGTATTTCAGTGAGATGATTACCATCTTGTTCAACAGACTCCACTTTCTCCCCATTAAGGAATTCTGTATTCCTTAATCCGCTATTCATTACATGCCTGGAACATCTTTTTACCATCACATTCCTTCAATATACCATAAACTTCAGTCCTTGTTTTTTATTCGCTATATCTGAAACACTCATTAAACCATTTAAGTTCTGTTTATATTTGCTCATTTTCACAAAACAATTACACTAAGCTTTCCAAAAAATTATTTTGCTATTATTATAGTTATTTCAATGAAGCAAACCATTTGCAAAGGAATAAGCATAGCACTTTGTTATAAATAGATAAATAGGCAACTTAAAAAAATTAGGGTATGGGATATACACGCAGAACGTGCCGGTGTGTTACATAGGTAAACATGTGGCAAGGTGGTTTGCTGCACCTATCAATCTATCACCTAGTTAAGCCCCACATGCATTTGCTATTAGTCCTGATGCTCTCCCTACCCCCCAATTCCCGACAGGCCCCAGTGTGTGTTGTTCTCCTCCCAGTGTCCATGTGTTCTCATTGTTCAACTCCCATTTATGAGTAAGAACATGCAGTGTTTGGTTTTCTGTTCCTATGATAGTTTGCTGAGGATGATGGCTTCCAGCTTCATCCAAGTCCCTGAAAAGGGCTGGAACTCATTCCCTTCTATGGCTACATAGTATTCCATGGTGTATATGTACCACATATTTTAAAATCCAGTCTATCATTGATGGGCATTTGTGTTGGTTCCAAGTCTTTGCTATTGCGAAGAGTGCTGCAATAAACATATGTGTGCATGTTATCTTTATAATAGAATGATTAATATTCCTTTGTGTATATACCCAATAATGGGGTTGCTGGGTCAAATGGTATTTCTGGTTCTAGATCCTTGAGGAATTGCCACACTGACTTCCATAATGGTTTAACTAATTTACTTTCTCACCAACAGTATAAAAGCATTCCTATTTTTCTGCAGCCTCACCAGCATCTGTTGTTTCTTGACTTTTTAATAATCACCATTCTGACTGTGTGAGATGGCATCTCATTGTGGTTTTGATTTTCATTTCTCTAATGATCAGTGATTTTGAACTTTTTTCATATATTTGTTGGCTGCATAAATGTTTGCTTTTGAGAAATGTCTGTTCATATCTTTTGTTCTTTTTTTTTTTTTTTTTTTTTTTGAGACAGTCACGCTCTGTTGCCCAGGCTGGAGTGCAGTGGTATGATCTCCACTCACTGCAACCTCCGCCTTCTGGGTTCAAGCAATTCTCCTGCCTCAGCTGCCTGAGTAGCTGGGATTACAGGTACCAGCCATCATACCTGGCTAATTTTTATGTTTTTAGAGAGATGGGGTTTCACCATGTTGGCCAGGATGGTCTTGAACTCCTGACCTCAGGTGATCTGCCTGCCTCAGTCTTCCAAAGTGCTAGGATTACAGGTATGAGCCACCGTACGTGGCCCCCTTGCCTACTTTTTAATGGGGTTGTTTGTTTTTTTCTTGTAAATTTGTTTAAGTTCCTTGTAGATTCTGGATATTAGACCTTTGTCAGATGAATAGGTTGCAAAAATTTTCTCCCATTCTGTAGGTTGCCTGTTCACTCTGATGATGGTTTCTTTTGCTGTGAGAAGCTCTTTGGTTTAATTCAATCCCATTTGTCAATTTTAGCTTTTGTTGCAATTGCTTTTGGTGATTTCATCATGAAATCACATGCTTATTTCCTGAATGGTATTGCCTAGGTTTTCTTGTAGGGCTTTTGTGTTTTTAGGTTTAACATTTAACTCTTTATTCCATCTTGATTTAATTTTTGTATAAGGTGTAAGGAAGGGGTCCAGTTTCAGTTTCCTGCATATGGTTAGCCAGGTTTCCCAGTACCATTTATTAAATAAGGAATCCTTTTCCTATTGCTTGTTTTTGTTAGGTTTGTCAAAGGTCAGATGATTGTAGATGTGCAAGCTTGTTTCTGAGATCTCTCTTCTGTTCCATTGGTTTATGTGTCTGTTTTGGTATCAGTACTATGCTGCTTAGGTTACCGTAGCCTTGTAGTATAGTTTGAAGTCAAGTGGCATGATGCCTCCAGCTTTGTTCTTTTTGCTTCAGATTGTCTTGACCAAATGGGCTCTTTTTTGGTTCCATATGAATTTTAAAGAAATTTTTTGTAATTGTGTGAAGAATGTCAATTATCAGTTTGATAGAAATAGCATTGAATCTATAAATGATTTTGGGCAGTATGCCATTTTCACAATATTGATTCTTCCTATCCACAAGGATAGAATGCTCTTCCATTTGTGTGTGTCCTCTCTTATTTCCTTGAGCAGGGATTCGTAGTTCTCCTTGAAGAGGTCTTTCACATTCCTTGTTAGCTGTATTCCCAAGTATTTTATTCTCTTTGTTAGCAATTCTGAATGGAAGTTCACTCGTGATTTGGCTCTCCGCTTGTTTATTGTTAGTGTATAGGAATGCTTGTTATTTTGTGAACATTGATTAATAAGGTAACTTTTTAATTAATAAAACAATTAGTAATACATTAATGCATGTAAAGTAAGCCAAACAGATTAAACATTTAATTTAAAGCAAAGATAATGACTTTAAAATTAATTTTACTATTGACATTCACATTGGTGTTTTTACAAACATAGATAATCTTTTCTGTTGTCCTTAAATTTTTTTTAACACTTTCTAATAAGCCACTCTAATATTGTGGAAATATATATTGAGAGTTATACATATTGACATTAGATCATTCTATGCAGGTTAGTTGCTTTTAAATAAATATTCAAGCTTTGTGAAAATCACATGTAGGCACCACATACTTGAATTATTAAGGCTAAAACTTGAGAATTTGGTGCTGTGAGTACTGATAGAGAAAATGTCATTCAGTTATCTATTTTCTCAATTATAAGCTTTTAAACAATAGCTCATGGAATTAGAGAAAACTTCTTTGCTTATTCTGCTGACATTTATAACTATTTCACTAATAACTTATAAAATAGAGCAATTACATTCCCTGATAAGCAAAAAAATCAAAGCATGTTAATAGTTTGTGAATAAACTTTTCAATTTTGAAAATAAAATGAGCAGCGTTTACATTTGAAATCCATACAAATGATGCTGTTTACTTTTGCGTCTATAGTGTCAAATAGATTATAACACATAAAACTGTTAGTGGAGTTTATGTTTGGATTTTCTCATTGTCCATTTTTTGGTATCCTTCCTTAGATAAATTTTAACAATGGTTTTGAATTGGCTTTAAATAGAAACTTATAATTGTTTACAAATAAATGGAAGACTTGGCTACCAGTAAACATGATGTTCATGTTAATGTTATTAACACACCTTCTCATATTATCACCTAAAAAATAAAAAAAACTGTGATTCCTAATTCACATTCTGAGAACTAGTGTCATGTAAACATACTTTAGCATAAGATATATACAAGCTTATGGGAGTCAGAAAAATGTATATATTATTAACAAATATATAAATGTTATATCGATATTATACTATGACATATAAATTTGGCTATATACTATTTATACGGACAGCATACAAGACACAAATATTTTATCACATTATTTAAAAATTTACATAAATCTATGAGCTTAGGTTTAAAAAATCAGTATTTTCCAAGTATTAATTAATTACTGTATGTATTACCTCATTTCTTTCTCATGCTGTGAAGTAGAACCTAACTATTTCTAGTTTACAGAGGAAGAAATTGAGAACTGGACCATATTCTCACAACAACAACTGAAAGTAAATTCCCATTTTACACCTAGCCAACCTGATCCCCAAACCTGTTATATGTATAGCAACGTATACAGATAAGTAATATATAGAGATGTTGTGAAAAAAAAAAACTAGAGATATGATATATAATCTAGTTCAAATATTTTATTTTATAAATGAAATGCTGCTTGGAAGAACAATAAGTTATTCAGGTGGTTAACAGCAGTGATAGATTTAGAAACCACTTTTCCTTATTATTGCACCAGGGACAGACTTTCTAAATGATTATGATTTTATTATCACTTTTGGGAAAAGCTTCAACTTAAGACAAGTTTTGTTTATTGGAATGCCGAAAAGCTCTTTGGATAATTTTAATGTGCAGTGGAGGCTGAGAGCCCTTGCTTGGGGATCTTTACTTTTATAATCCTCCTTAAGTTTCTCCTCTTTCATTAAAAACACCAAAAATCTCTCTACAACATTGAGCTTCACTGCTCTTTTAAGTTACACTTATAATTTTTTTTGCCACATACTGATGTTGATTGAGGTCAGCATGCTTTTGTTGAAGATAAACCATTTCCACTGGAATGTGGCTTCCCTTGGGCACATTGTAGTACTGGAAGGTTCCCTGTTTCTTTGGCTTGGGCTCCCTGCCTAGGCAGGTGCTGTGTGCTGAAATCATGGTCAGAACCCTCTTCCTTGTTCTCCACAAGGGCAAAATCTTTTTTTTCTTTTCTTTTTGAGAAGGAGTCTCACTCTGTCACCCAGGTTGGAGTGCAGTGGCGCAATCTCTGTTCACTGCAACCTCTACCTCCCGGATTCAAGCAATTCTCTGTCTCACCCTCCTGAGTAACTGGGATTACAGGCGCCCACCACCACACCCAGCTAATTTTCCCATTTTTAGTAGAGACAGGGTTTCACCATCTTGGCCAGGCTGGTCTTGAACTCCTGATCTCATGATCCACCCGCCATGGCCTCCCAAAGTGTTAGGATTGCAGGTTTATAGGTGTGAGCCACTGCACCTAGCCAAAGGCAAAATGTTTAATAACAAATTGAAAACGTTCAGAGGCAAAATGGATTCCAAAAGACATCTTTTCTTTTCCCCCTCTAAATCAACTCCAGACAAAGGGTTTTACCCTCCTTCCATTCCCTTCATTTCCACTCTTCCATTCTTCACCCTCATACTGATCTGTTCAGAATCGTCAGTGTCCACAGCTTATTCAATGGCCTTTAGCACAACCAGCATATCCTGCTTTCTCCACCTTGCCCTCCTTCTTCTTTCACATATGCCATATCCTTTGGCCTTCATGACTTAATATGGTCACTTAATTGTCATCAGTCACCATCATTGTGTTAAACTTGAAGATCTCTCCAACAGGGGTTGCAGATAACACATGATAATAGTTTCACGGCAACAGTGGCTGCAGTAATAGAGCTGAGGCAGTCAACCAAGGAGGTGGCCAGCCAGGCTCTGGAAGGTTTGGGTGAAAGTAACCTTCTAAGAATATAAAAAGTAATAAGGCTTGGATCTACATTACTGTAATTACTTTAGGGGCACATAAATCTTTACGGAAAACTGGAAAGTGTCCACTAGCTTATCAAGTCTTTTACTACCAAGTTAGACTCTTACATAGATCCAAGCACTCCCTTTGACTCTCCCTTGGAAAATTTATCAAATAGGAAGAAAGAGACAGTAGGGACAGATTAGAGACAGATATATCGTGGCCTAATGTATCTCTATAATGTACATGTCCCTGCATTAAGACAAACATAAATTATTTAACGAATCATCCATTTTAAGTGCTCAAAAAACTTGCCAGGTAAATTATAATTTTGCTTCACTGTGGTTTTAAATATTTACATTATGAATATACACCTCCACTTTGACATTTTAATGAATTTACCAGACTATGCCTGTTGCATCATCTGGTGGAAAAGGGCTATATAAGGATTGGGAAGCACTTTATTAAAATTCTTTCATTCTAAGAATGATTTCATATGTGCAACAAGGTATTGAAAACTGTTGCAACTCTTTTGCATATAGCAGTTCTTAGGGACTAAAAGAGTCCTATAAAAGGGTTCTACATATTTTAGTAATTATTTGTAATGAACATAAGCATCAACATGCAGTCACCACACACAGTAGACTGCTGTGTTTAAAAAAAAAAAAAAGCTAGTAGGCTTTGTTTCTACCCAGCTATATGAAAGAGAGAGAAAAACTAAATTTTATTAAACACAGTATCAATTTTCTATTGCTGTGCACAAATTTACCGGCTTAAAACAACACCCCCTTTTTATTTCATAGTGTTCAGAAGTCTGGGTGGCAACCACTGAGTTCTATGTTTAGGGTAACCCAAACTGGACACTTTAGGGGAAGAATCCACTTCCATGCTCATTGAGGTTGTCAGCTAAATTTTGTTTTTGTGGTTTAAGGGTTGAGATCTGCATTTCCTTGATGGCTGGAAGCCGGGACCACTCTCAGCTTCTAGAGGCCGTCCTTGCTCTGCAGTTCCCGTCCATCTCCAAGACGCTGAAGGTGCATCGGATCCCTCCCATATTCTGAATTTTTGGCTTTCTCTTTTGCTACCAGCTAGAGCAACTTTTCTGTTTGTAAAAGGATTTAGGTAAGGCCCACCTGGATAATCTTACTATTTAAAAGTCCACTGACTTGGGTCTTTAATAACATCTGTAAAATCCCCTTTATGGCAGCACCTGGTGTCATGTTGGTTTCAATTAATACTTCAAGAATCTTTAGAATCTGACTACCATGAACATTTATTACTTGGGAGGCTATTAAATAAATATCTCAACTCTTAAAAATAAAGCCTTTGTCAAAGTAAATAGCATTACTGTCTTTAATAAATGAGAAAATTGAGATTGACCAAGAATTTTCTGATAGTCCATTTAGCTGCCTCTGAATGTAATCCCAGGTATGTTTGGTTGTACAACTCCCGCATCCTGAGGCTTCCAGCAAAATCAAACCACCAATACTGGCAAATAAACACATAAGCATTTGAGAGGAAGCAAAACTGGATGAGTTTTACTAATGTACATAGAACATCTATATTAAAAGGGACTAATTCCCGTAAGTACTTTTTTTTTCGTAGTAGAGAAGTGCAGAAACTCAAAAGCCTAAGGGCAATTTTTTGCTTAGCTCTTTCCATTGTCTGCCAGTTTGTAAGCTGATAGTTCCTGCTCAAATGCTTAATCCTTGTTTCTAAATCTTTTACTTTCTTTCTTAATTGTGGTTCCCCTCCATGGGTTTTCTGTTATATGGGGCTAGTTTCAATTTACTGGTTTGTGGCATTTTCAAATTTCAAGCACCCAGTCAGTTTTGAAGGATTATAAATTTAAGCTTCTTAATGTGTCTTGAAAAAGCTTGTCTTGGTGGGAAGCTGGGGAACCTACTTCAAATTGTACTTGAAGTACAGGACCTTTAGTTTCTTTTCATATATATCAATGGATTTTGATTTTTTTAATCTAAATTTTTAATACATGTCCTTTAAAATGATTTTTAAACATTTTAGCTAAAGAAAATAATCACTCAAAGTGTTGATATTTGATCCTCCCTTCTTACTTGTAACACATTTCAATTGGAAACTCATATAAGTATGTAAATCTACAGACAGGAGAAAGGGAGAAAGAATTACTAACCCTAGTTGTATTTCTCTTTGTTAATAGATTATGTTGACTAGGTCAAGGCTTTATCTTGTCTCCTATGTCATAAATTGTTCTTTTTTATTTATTTTAAGTGTATCTTTGTATCTATTTTTTAGTTTCCATGTCTCTTTCTATAGGTATATAAAAAGTACATGCCATAACATTCCTCCTCATAACTGCAATTCTATGACTACATGGATGTACACTGTTGTGCAATGATCATCAGAACATGTCTTTTAATAGCTCTACTACCTTAAAATACTCTGATATTTGTGTTTTCAGTCAAGCCCAGCTCTCACATTTGGTACCAGACAACTATTGATCTAATATATATTATTGATTGCTCTCTCTATATATATTTATATATAATATATATCACGCAAACACATACATACATATATTTTTTGTCTTTTCTAGAAATTCATTTAAGTAGAAAAATGTAATATAGAGTTTTTCAGTTTGGGTTTTTCACCTAGCATAATGTTTTTGAGATCTATCCATGTTGTTAGAGGCATTAGTAGTTTGTCTCTTTTTGTTGCTGAGGAGTATACAATTGTATTGATAGACTACATTTGATTTGTTTATTTACCAGTCGATGGCTGTTTAGATGTTTTCAACTTCTGGATATTATAAATAATGCTCCTAGGAACATTTATTACAAGTTTTTGTGTGGATATAGGTTTTAATGTTGCTTGGCTGGGTAGTTAGGGGGTAGAATAATGGGTCATGTACAAGGAAATGTTTAACTGCTTAAGAAATTACCAAACTTTTCCAAAGATGCTGTACCATTTTTACATTCCCACCAGCAATGTATAAGCGTTCCGGTTCCTTCACATATTCACCAACACTTGATATTAACAGTGCTTTTTTATTATAACCATTCTTTGCCTACCATAGTGCTGTTTTATTTCGGTTTTAATTTGAATTTTGCTAATTACTAATGACGTTGAAAATCTTCTCGTGTGTTTATTAGACATTGGTATATTTTCTTTGGCAAAATGACTATACAAATTTTTGCCATATTTTTATTTAGTCTTTCTTATTATTATCCATGTGGGACCAATCTAATCACAGGGGTCCTCATCAGAGGGAGGGAGAGTGTCGGAGTCAGCAAAGGGAGATTTGATGAAGGAAACAGAGGTCTAAGTGATTCCATTACTGGAAGGCGACTAGGGCCAAGGAACGTGGGCTACCTCTGAAAGCGATTTTTTTCTGTACTGTTGTTCCCCAAACAATGGCCACAGACCATTTGAATCAAAATCACCTGTAATTCTTTAGAACAAATTGGGGTCACACCTGTAAACTTTTGTCAGTGGGTTTGGGGTAATGACTTGGAATTGTATTTTCAAAGCACCCCATTGTAACTGTCACACACACTTAAGTTTGAAACACACTCTTTTACAGAAAGCCCAGTCTTAAAACTCCACATCCAACATAGAACTTAACTTCCAGTCTTGTTAGTACCATTATGGTGGTCAGAGAAGCCAGGCGTCCAGAATCATTCTTGGCTTTTCTCTCTCAGATCCTGGTAATTTTCTGCCTTAGAAATATACTTTTATTAAAAGTCAATCTAACTTCTTCATATCTGACGTCAGCCCTGAGCTCAGGCTATCATTGGGGTTTCAAATCAGCCTACTTTTATTCAGTCCATCTCTGGCACTGCTGCCACACATTTTAAAAAACATAAATTTTGGTAGAATTAACAGGCTTTCTCTCAAGGTTGCTCTCCCTCTCACCCTGTAACCTACCTTCATTTATGCTAATAGGTATGAATCTCCAGTGACTTAAAAAATGTTCTGTAACTGTGACTCCTGTATCTGAATAATTGATATTATCTAGAAATTTAGCAAATCCCCAGGCCCCACCTACCTTTGCCAAATAAGAAAGTCTGGAGTGGGACTCAGAATCCCATGCTTTCCTAAGATCTGCTAAGTGACTGCAGCTTGCTCCAATCTGAGAATCATTGCTATGCAGAAAACCTGTCATGACCAAACCACACGAGAAATGCATTGGATTTGGGGATTTTAGTCATCTAAATATAAATTCCAACTGCAGACTACCTATTACCTCAAAAAAAAAAAAAAACAAAACAGTTTGCTCTTCCACTCTGGCTGTCAAGTTTGATTTTTCTTCCTCTTTCTCATCAGCAATATAGACTGTTGAACATTTTAAGGGAAAGAGGACAATTTGTATTACCTCTCCTCCACACTAGCTGGTTTCTACTGGTTAGAATGTGGCCTCGCAGCATCATAGTTCATCATGCTATGAAATACTGCTCCCAATCAGAGTAGGAGATACAATTTTATTTAACATCCCAAGCCTTGTTATGTGCTGAATAGTTTTTCCTTTAGGCATTGAACATAAGTTTTCCAACCGAGAATCTTGGTGATGGCTTCTTAAATGGAATTGTCGGAAATGTGAAAGCATCTTATTCACCCTGATCAGAAATTGAGTCCCTAAATAGGAAAATATGACAGGAGAGGTAGTTTAATGTAATGTCTACTCAAAACTATGATTCTTAAAATTTGTTTATGAGTGTAATAGATAAGCATGTTATAATGGTGTACAAGGCTGAATCAATTAGGGTTAAGTTTGCCTTTGAGTGATAAAATGACCATGGTTTAAACAATGTAGCTGTATCACTGTCATATACAGCAATCTGGAAGTAGATAAGCTAAGGAGGTAGGTAGGAGCATCTTATTTTAATCACCTATTTTTACATATAGTTTCTACTTGGATTTCCACAATAGATTTTTGAACCTCAACCATTAAGTCCATATTCCAATTAGCAGCAAGAGAAAGGAATAAACCAAGCAGGTCTTCTTCTCTTTGAGGATAAGTTTTACTCACCATATCAGCTAAGATTTCCTTGACCAGTACTTAACCACATGGTCATGCATAACTGCAGAAGCATTTGCTAAATCTGAGCTCTCCTTTCCCAATGGGCAGTCATTTATCCACCAAAATAATTAAGGATTCTATAAAGAAGAGGGAAAACATGAATATCAGCTCACTATAAGTTTCTACAGCAAATGTGGTCTCTAAAATCTTTACTATTTATACTTTCTTTTTTATCGCCATTTGATTTATTTAAATTGAAAAAAATGATTAGTTTGCAATACGCAAAGACATCAAAATATTGGCCATGCACTTTTATCATTTCCTTATTTTATCATTCAACTTTCAATTCAGGACAGCATCCTTATATTTCTTATTTTTAATATGTAACATAGATGTGGTTATTAAACTCCAACAAGAGTAAATTGGTTTCCATTTCAACCTACATTGCTAACTCAGTCAGATAAAATGTTTCTTAAATACCAATTATGTTCTGAATGCAGGAGTTACTTTTCAGTAGTTCTAGTAAGTTATCTTCATAAAAATCAAGAAGGTTTGCATTCTTTGAATTAGAATTACTTCTTCAGTATGTGTGCCCAATAACTCCTAAGGCAATCGTCTTCAAAGTCTTTTCTCTGTTGGATGGTTCTCTGAACAGCATTTCATAGAGCCTGCGCTCATTCATTCTACACGGGCCTAACGAAGTTTTTTCTGCAATTACCAGGCAGATAGCCTGAAGTCAGGCAGTGATTTTCTATTTTAAACCTACTGGAATTTAAATTTTCATTTAACAACCCATCACATAGCTGCAACTTAATCTGAAACAAGCTATGCTATAACCAAAAGCGGGAAAATAAATCATCTTCTAAAGTGTTTGACAGAACAAAGTTTATATTTTTAATATCATAGAAATGATCACAATATATCACTAAATGAAACAATTGCAATACAATTTACATTTATCTTGATTTTCTAGGTCTTTGTTAGAATTTTTTTTTTCATAGAAGCGGGGTTTCACCATGTTCACCAGGATGGTCTCAATTTCCTGACCTAGTGATCCGCCTGCCAAGGCCTCCCAAAATGCTGGGATTGCAGGCGTGAGCCACTGCGCCTGGCCTGTTAGAATAATTTTTAATCTTCAACCAAGTTCTTTATAAATTCACTTGCAGTACATCACTATTAATAAAATACTTGTGAAAACAAATGCTATTTTTATAACGTTCTCAGTAGACAACTAGAAAAGTAAATATATATTACATTTAAAATTATGCATGCAATTTTAATACAAAAGGTATGTATTTCCTCAACTTAAAAATATTTACCTAATTAAAAACATAGTTCTACTTATTGTAAGGTTAATATAAATTCAAAAATAAGTCTTATGTACATCCTATATATTAAGTGATTTAAAAAACAGTTATGGATAAAAAGCAAATTAATGAATAGTATATTAAAGTTCATATTTTAAGATATTTTCTAAAATGCTAACTGCTTATATAAGTCTTAGGTCAAACACATTTTTTGTCTGTCCAATATAATCATGAATTCATTATTAATTATACTTAATTATGATCAACACTAATTTTACTTCTATAATTTGTTCTGCATATACAATGTGCATTTATTAACTCTTTTGTAAATATAAATATTTCTATCCACTACAGTCCTCTGCTCTACCAACTGAGCTATCAAAGGCTCCGCTAATATAAATATTTCTTAGTTGTTTTCAAATAATCTACATTTTCAAAAACAGTGAAAAATGAATATGTGACAGAAATGCATTTTATCCTGCCCATTCTGCCCAACTTTTTGCTTTCTAGAATGTAAATAATATTGAATAGAGTGGCCTGAGAGTACTAAGTTTAACAATACCTGTAATACCTTGTCACAATCCTGGAAGTTACAGAAAAGTCTGTGCTTTGGAAAATGGTAAACATTGTCACAGTGGAGTATTTAGACATCATTGGACTGATGAGATACCAGGCTTTAGTTCATTATTGTCTAGACAAAAGAGGGAGTAAGATGGAGTCAAGCTCTCCATATGTGTTCTAAATGAAAATAACAGCAGAACCCAGAGGTACTAGTAAGTAGCTTTTGTGTATCTATGCCAGGAGATGTAGGTGTTTCTTTTCCTTTCCTCTATTATTTTCAAACAATTGTTCCTACCTTCCCCCAACCTTGTCTCCTTAATCTTATTCTCCACTCTACCTCAGTCACTCACTCATGCCGTCTGGACTCAGCCATTACCAGCCACAGCAATGACAACACAATCTCAATTTTAAGGATCTCCCTCTCTCACTCTATCTCCTTCTATGGAAAGTCACATAATGTGTATTAGTGGAAAGTAGAAAGAATAGCAAATGTTGAAACAAAGCAAATCTTAATCTAAGGATGAATGCCAAGATGTTCTCATACATCCCAGCTTAAGTAAAATAATGTCTGAATCGTGCAATGTCCTCATCAACAATCTTACTTTACATTTGGTGACAAGATTCACAAGGAAGTTTCTAATAAAACCAACTCACTAAAGATAAGATCATATGCTAAAATACATTGTCACCTATTGGTCCTATGTAATTTAAGGACAGAATTTAGATTACCTAGTGAATAGAATGTGAAAATTTCTTCAGCAATGTTTTATTTCTTATTAGAATGTGTAAATAGTCCATAATAAGCACACACAGTCATTAGATTCCAACCAACAGTGTTAGCATTATAGGTGCTTTCCATCCTTTCTAAATATACCACATATTCTAAAGTCAACCAGTAAATCATGCTTTATCTTCAGTTTTATTGAGATACATTCTACATACCATAAAATGTTTACTTATTTTAAGTGCACAGTTCAATAAGTTATAGGCAATAGTGTATTTCATTATGTATTATTAAACTTTTTGACAATGCCTGGACATATATAATTATTAATAGAAAGAGTAGAACAATAATTTAACTGAAGATGTTAAATTTTCTTTCTCTTGTTTGAACTAAATACTGTAGTCATTCTGATGCATTGTATAACTTGGCACAATATTCTTATTATTTGAGGGAACTTTAGGAGAATTCCCAATTGTTTTCTCTATTGGTTGAATATGCAAGAGTTTATGATTTTTACACTCTGGTTGGAGGGCTGTTATGCTGTTATTGTGTATTGCTTTTAGAGTGCAGAACTATCTGTTTTAAACGTTGGGAAAAAAACAGATGGTATGGTTAGCATTTTATTCTGAAAATGAAAAAGCCAATAAAGGAAACTCACTTGGATGAAAATTATCCCAATGGAGAATGATGACAGGGCAGAGTTAAGAAAAGCCTCTGATAGGCCGGGCGCGGTGGCTCACACCTGTAATCCCAGCACTTTGGGAGGCCGAGGCACGTGTATCATGAGGTCAGGAGATCGAGACCATCCTGACTAACATGGTGAAATCCCGTCTCTACTAAAAATACAAAAAAATTAGCCAAGCATGGTGGTGGGCACCTGTAGTCCCACCTACTCGGGAGACTGAGCCAGGAGAATGGCGTGAACCCAGGAGGTGGAGCTTGCAGTGAGCCGAGATCTTGCCACTGCACTCCAGGCTGGGCGACAGAGCGAGACTCCGTCTCAAAAAAAAAAAGACTCTGATAATTTCATTCACCAAGAATTTATGTAAATAACCATTTCAAAATGAAATTTAGGCTGCATATTGTGAAGCTGGTTCACTGTTCTCTGATTAGAGTCTGGTGAGACAGAACACACTTATGCAAGACAGGTCTGAGTTTGAAAAGACAGTACATGCTCATAAGCAACAAATTACATTAAGTGGATGTATTATTTACAGATGGGCAGCAAGGGACAACAGAAGCCTAGGATTTATTTTGAGCTGGTCTTCTGAGGCTCAGAAAGCCACTCAGAGCAGAGAGAGTCTCAATCTTGTGTGCTCCACTTGCACCACAGATAACGAAACTTGAAAGGCAGTCTGCCCCAGTTATATACCTCATGGTTACATGACCCACTGAGCTAAAGCATTAATAGACATATTGTTTCTTGGAAGGACTTCAATAGTCTACTCTGTTCTGGCCATCTCCCCATTGTATCAGGATATTTCCAGAATAGTCTACAGTTATTCTTGAGAACTGCACGTGAGAACTGGATTGGTCCAAGGCCACCCAGAGAATGGACCTGCACACAGTGTGGTAAAATATCATACAGACATACTTGGTTTTGTTGGCCTTTGTGTTATTGTGCTTTGCAGATATCACATTCTTTTGACAAATTTAAGATTTATGACAATCTTGCATCCAGTAGGTTTACTGGCACCATTTTTCCGACAGCACGTGCTCACCTAGTGTCTCATCCCATCTGGTAATTCTCATAATATTGCAAAGGTTTTCATTATTGTTATGTCTGTTTTGGTAACAAGTGATCAGAGATCTTTGATGTTATGACTGTAATTGTTTTGGGGCACCATGAACTGTGCCCATATAAGATGGAGAACTTAATAAATTCTATGCGTGTTCTGACTGCTTCACTGGACAACTCTTCCCCCATCTCTTTCCCTCTCCTCAGGCCTACCTATTCCCTGAGACACAATACTGAAGTTAGGCCAATTAATAAACCTACAATGACCTATAATTGATCAATGGAATG
Source organism: Colobus angolensis palliatus (assembly GCF_000951035.1). Classification (NCBI taxonomy): domain Eukaryota; kingdom Metazoa; phylum Chordata; class Mammalia; order Primates; family Cercopithecidae; genus Colobus; species Colobus angolensis. Next base: position 9,445,276 of record NW_012113919.1, on the reverse strand, counting down.
GAAGAGTCATATCTCTAACTTTAAATCAAAAGCTAGAAATGATTAAGCGTAGTGAGGAAGGTATGCCTAAAGCCAAGCAAGATAAGCTGAAAGGCCTCTTGTGCTAAAGAGTTACCCAACCTGTGAATGCAAAGGAAAAGTTCTTTAAAAAAAATTAAAAGTGTTTCTCCAGTGGATACATGAATGATAAAAAAGTGGACCAGTCTCATTGCTGATATGAATAAAGTTGGAATGATCTGGATAGAAGATCAAACCAGACACAACATTCCCTTTAAGCCAAGGCCTATTCCAGAGTAAGGCCATAACTCTCTTCCATTTTCTGAAGGCCAAGAGAGAAAAGGAAGCTGCAGAGGCAAAATTTGAAGATAACAGAAGTTCACTTGTGACGTTTATGGGAAGAAGACATCTCCAAAACATAAAAATGCAAGGTGAAGCAGCGACTACCGATATAGAAGCTGTGGCAAGTTATGTAGAAGATCTCGCTGAGATCATTGATGAAGGTGGCAACATTAACAACATATTTTCAATGTAGACGAAACAGGCTTCCGCTCCAGGATGACGTCTTCTACAACTTTCAGAGCCACAGAGGAGAAACCAACACCTGGCTTCAAAGTTTGAAGGACAGACTGACTCTTTTATCAGGAGATAATGAAGCTGGTGACTTTATTTGAAGCCAAGGCTCACTGACCATTCTGAATATATATATAATATATATAATATAT
>NW_012113919.1:9439104-9443647 GCF_000951035.1 Colobus angolensis palliatus | reverse complement strand
AACCCGGGAGGCGGAGCTTGCAGTGAGCTGAGATCCGGCCACTGCACTCCAGCCTGGGTGACAGAGCGTGACTCCGTCTCAAAAAAAAAAATAAAAAAGAATATATTCTTATATGTCCATATTGATAATGGATCTAGTCACTCAAGTGCTTTGATCAAAAGTGCAAAAAGATTAATGTTCCTGTGGCTGCTAACACAACATCCATTCTGCAGCCTACAGATCAAAGAATAATTTTCACTTTCAAGTCTTATTATTTAAGTAACACCTTTCATAAGGCTATTGATGCCATAGATAATGATTCCTCTGATGTATCCTGGCAAAGAAAACTGAAAACCTTCTGCAAATGATTCATCATTCTAGATGCCATTCAGGATATTTGTGATTCACAGGAGGAGGCCAAAATAGCAACCTTAACAGGAGTTTGGAAGAAGTTGATTCTATTGCTCATGGATTTTAGGATCTTAAGCCTCTAGTGGAGAAAGTAATTGCAGATGTACTAGAAATAGCTAAAGAACTAGAATAAGAAGGGAAAGCTAAAGATCTAACTGAATTCCTGCAATCTTATGATAAAATTTGAGTGGAAGAAAAGTTGCTTCTTATAGGTGGGCAAAGAAAGTGCTTTTCTGAAATGAAATACACTCCTGGTAAAGACACTGTGAATATTGTTAAAATGACACCAAAGGCTTTGAATATTATATAAATGTATTTGATAAAGCAGGAGTGGGTTTTAGAGGATTGACCTCAATTTTGAAAACAGTTGTACTGTAGGTAAAATGCTACCAAATGGCATCTCATGCTGTGTGGAAACATTTCATGAAATTAAGAGTCAATCTATGTGGAAAACTTCATTGTTATCTTATTTTTAAAAATTCCATGGCTACCCTAACCTTTAGCAACCAACGCTATGATCAGTCAGTAGCCATCAACATCAAGGCAAAATCCTCCACCAGCAAAAAGATTGCAATTCACTGAAGGCTTAGATGACCATTATCATTTTTTACCAATACAGTGCTATTTAATTATAGTATATATTTTTTGATATAATGCTATTGAGTATTTAATAGGCTACAGTATAGTATAAATCTAATTTCATATACACTGAGAAAAAAATACATGACTCACTTTACTGTAAAATAATGTTTATTGCAGTGCTCTGGAATTAAACCCACAATGTCTCTGAGGTATGTCTGTATTAGATATGTGTATGTTCTTCATGTATGTGTCTGTCTTCTAAGAAAGGATGAATAGACTTTTTCTGTATCCATGCTTCTTGAGGATGTGTAAATGGTAGAATTTGTTTATTCACTCTCTCTGAAACTTAAGAATTGATATATACATATTCATAATGTTATATATTAAAAATTAATCTGAAGGTTCATATTTCTCTCTTTGAAACTCACTCTATCATTCAATATTGCATTTTTCCAAGTTCCACAAAATTGTGACTTAGTGAAAATAACACTGAGAAAAGAACCTAAAAGTCCAGAATGATATATGTCTTAGAAATTTTTAATCTTTGTGGTAATATGGGCATTTTTTGTGAGAGTAATATCAGCAATATTCATAAAATTATAAAACATAACATTTTTCAAATTAAATAATTTACTTCATAGTGTCATTTATAATTTTTATACTAATACATCATATAGATTATTGCATTTCACTGTTTTTGCACTACAACAAGTTAATTTATTTTAGAATTTATTTTAGTAAATACAGTAATGCTATAGACAAAGCATTTTATACACTTAGCTCCGGTGAGATATATTTGTCTTCTTAAGGATACTTATTTGAATTATATTTTATAAAGCTTTAATTAGATTTTTTACCTTGATTTATAGTTAACTATGGTTGCTGCATTTATATACCACATAAAATAATAACTTATAATTACCACGGGGCATATATTTATTTACATACTTCTCTGTTTTTTGTTACCACTTGAATATGGATGGTAATATATAAATTTTGTACAGTTCACTATTCTGTTTTCATTTATCTAACTTCTATTCAGCATCCTTAATAACTATATCTATAATTTTAAAATAACAAAAGCCAGTATAAAATTATTTTCATTAATAGTTCGAGAAAGATCTCCAAAATTACAGTACATTAAATTAAATATTAATTTCTAAAACATGTTAAGATTTAAAGTATTACATACTGTCTTTGTGATTCCATGACCATCTACCAGCTTGATGATTGCTACAAGTACTAACATGACTTAACATAAGGTGATGCTCACAGATAAAATCAAAGTTTACAGTATAGGACCTGTGGAAAATCTATTTACATAGACAAAAGACAGAGCAGCTAAATGCAGATTTCTTGTCCCAAGTCTGTGATAATTGCAAGACACTATATTTCCCTTTAGCTTTCAACTGCAGGGACAAGTGTAAGAGGATTCTGCCTAGAAAAAGCCCTCTTGAGTTTTGGAATCCAAAGTTTGTAAAATGCACTCAGAAGTATTTAAATATCACATAAATTATATGCAGATTTATATCATTTACATTATATTAGGAAGCAATTGAGAGCAGTGAGCATGAATGTGGTTTTTACATTAATGAGCAAATGAATATAATTTTATGAAAATGTTAAATATCTCAAATAATAGTTTAAACACCTCCAAAACAAAGTGAATAATCTTGGGCTCTGATTTGAACTCTCAGGCTAGATATGAGCACTTATATATGTTCTGTTCCACTTATTTCTTTCTCTTTAGTGAACCAGTTTATTGAATACATCTTATTTTATTTCATGACAGCTTTTAGTTACTTTTAAAAGCCCAGTATTCTTTTATGTCTAAGCCATTGCTCTGCAATAGATCTTCTTTAAAGAATGAAAATGTCCTTGCATTTCCCAGTACTCCTAGGGATACATGAATATTGAATACTTGAAATGTGGTTGGCGTGATGAAAGAAAACGGAATTTTAAAATTATATTTATTTTTCTCATTAACTTTAATTCAAATAGCATACTGCATTTTGTAGCAAACACATGGACATCACAGGTCTAATGTAGCAAGTATGGATATTTCTGTGAGATCCACCTTATTTAAGAATCTGTGAAAAAATGCTCTGTGCCTAGCCATATGCCCTTGGCATTATATTGCTCCAGTACTTTCAGAATGATCTAGGCTCACACATAAGCTGGTTCAGGGAAGTTAATTTCCACAGGGAACATCCCTCAATAATGACAAAAGTGGACTTACGAAAAAAAGACTCTATCATTCTCACTTAATAGTTGGAAAATTCTGAGGCCAATTCTATACGTGGTCCCAAAGGTCTGCAGTGGGATTGCACTCCAGTTGCCCACTATGATAACTTACTTATTAACACATCTGGACTTTCTTCCTTTTCTTAATTCAACTTTTCACTACTCTACTAGGTGTTCCTGGAATCACTATAACTTTGAGTTACTTTTTAAAATCCACTATTCTTTTATTAGAACTTCCTTCAATAACAGAAGTGTCTTTGCATTATCCAATACTCCTGGGCACACATGGGTATTGAGCAAAATAAATATTTATTGAAATAGCCCATATAAATCCCTGTGTTTTGGCTAGCTTCTGATTTACTAAAGACTGACTTATCTGACTCTCCTTTGTGTTTCTTTGTACCCATAGTATTTCTTCCTTATGCCTCACTCATGGATTTGTGAGCAGCGTCAGTATTTTCTTTACCATTGCATACTCATAGCTTGGTATACTGCCCAAAAAATTGTATCAATGAATAAATATTTGATGAATAATTGGATGAGTCGATGGATAAATGTATTCATGAATGATCAATAAAAAATAAGGCATAAAGTCTTCTGCAGAAAACATGATGGTGTTTGTTCAAGTTCCAACTGCATCTAGGTTGATGGCAGCTTTGTTTAGCTCTTACTCTTGTCTATGAATTTTATTTTTATCTTCTTTTTATATCATTGGTCTTGATGTTTGTATTTTGTTTCCCAGTTTTTTTACTGTATTTTCACTCGAGGGCTTATGTGCATATTTGCTTTGCCAAATTATCCTGCTCAGTTTTGCTAGGATGTTTTCCTCAAATTTTATCCTCAGAAACTACCCTCTGTGTGTTGCCTACTGAGTGATTCTTCATCCAAGACTTCCTGTTCTTCTGGAGATTGGGAACCTATAGGTACCATGTATTCAGTTACTTTTCTTCACACCCCACCCATTTATCAGTATAAGATTCTTAGCTGGTTGTATTACTTCATTTTCACACTGCTAATAAGAACTGCCCAAGATTGTGTAATTTATAAAGAAGAGAGGTTTAATTGACTCACAGTTCAGCATGGCTATGGAGGGCTCAGGAGACTTACAATCATGACAGAAGGTGAAGGGGAAGCAATGCTCCTCGTTCACATAAATTATATGCAGATTTATATCATTTACATTATATTAGGAAGCAATTGAGAGCAGTGAGCATGAACGTGATTTTTACATTAATCAGCAAATGAATATAATTTTATGAAAATGTTAAATATCTCAAATAATAGTTTAAACACCTCCAAAACAAAGTGAATGATCTTGGGCTCTGAT
>NW_012113919.1:9431945-9438439 GCF_000951035.1 Colobus angolensis palliatus | reverse complement strand
TAAACCTACTAATGAAAATAAAACCTCGTAAATTATGATGTATATCAAAACTGAAATAAATCCATTTACTTGAAAAACTTTAAAAACAGTTGATATCATCACCAAAGTCAGAAAAAAAAAGCAATTAAGATATAAAGATATAAAATCACAACCTTACTTCAGGCAATCAATACTAGGTTATACAGAAAATAGTTCAATATATGCCCAATATAAATACATATGTACATCATTTTTGTCTTATTGAATAAAAAATATTTTTCACATGATGCACTTAACTTTAGAACCCATGAATATGTTTTTTTAGATAACAAGCAATTTTTTAAAAAGAATGTTTGCTTATGTTTGAGCTGTAATTCATGAAATCTAAAGAAATAGCCATTTGGACTCACCATCAACTCTTAGAATTGTCTATGACAGAAGGCATTTATTGCGATTTTCAGACACAGCTGAGAATACAAAGCTTTGCCACAATAAATCAGTAAATCATACAGCTTAATTTGTTGGTCATCTCTATTTCTGGTCTGACCCTATAAAGCTAGTTATAGTTGCGAGGTTCCTGGAAACATGCAAACTTTGGAAAATGTTACTAGAAATAAATCGTTTTGATGATCATGCCAAAAATCAAACTCTTTGGTAAGAATCTGGGTAAGTTGCCTTTGGCCAGATTGAAATCTCTGCTATTTGCTACAAGAGGAAGCCAGTCAATATAGGGTATGGATTCATAACCAGCAATACCTTTTTTTGTGCCAGAAATTCAGCCATTACCAAGTTTCTTACGGAGAATCTGTATAAATTAACTTTGCCACTGTTTCAAGTACATAAATTTTTCTCTGGTGCTTCCAGAATGGAATTTCTGCAAATTAAACTTTTGGAATGCCACCTGCAGTTCCTCTTATGCCAGGGATGCATTCTCTGTGTTAATTTTGATAAAAATGTGGCCCTCATTCAGTATACGAATGATTCGTTTGGATTCCTCTTACTAACAATAGATACACTCATTTTCCCTGGATCTATGTTTCCAATTCTAGAGAGAAAATCAGTCACCAATTTGCCTCCAATTGAATTAAAAACACATTTAAAATGCATTGAAAACTGAAAAAATAAATGGTGTCTATCTATTAAGATGAAATTCAATTTCTTACATTTAATTTTTGTCTTTTGCCATGTGAGTTGTGAATAGACTCATTGTCTATGAGTCTGTCCCCATTAACTTGTACCAGCCCATTTGGACATGCTGTAATTGAAATAATTTGCGAAATTATACAGTCCTGAATGATTAGTGTTTACCACTTAAAATCCATGTCATCTAGATATTTTGTTAGGTCTATCTGTGAGCTATGACATTAAACAAATAGGACTTTATTCCCAAAAAAAAGTTATCTGTATTTTGTACATTGTGCAAAGACTAATCACTTGTATAATAAATATATTGGTTTTTTTTTTCATTTTTGAGGTGGAGTCTCGCCCTTCTTACCCAGACTGGAGTGCAGTAGCGCAATCTCGGCTCACTGCAACCTCTGCCTCCCAGGTTCAAGCAGTTCTCCCGCCTCAGCCTCCTGAGTAGCTGGGATTATAGGCGCCCGCCACCACGCCTGGCTAATTTTTTTTTAATTTTTATTATTATACTTTAAGTTCTAGGGTACATGTGCACAACGTGAGGTTTGTTACATATGTATACATGTGCCATGTTGGTGTGCTGCACCCATTAACTCGTCATTTACATTAGGTATATCTCCTAATACTATCCCTCCCTCCTCCCCCCTCCCCACAATAGGCCCCGATGTGTGATGTTCCCCTTCCTGTGTCCCAGTGATCTCATTGTTCAGTTCCCACTTATGAGTGAGAACACGCGGTATTTTTTGTATTTTTAGTAGGATGGAGTTTAGCCACCTTGGCCAGGCTCCTTTTGAAATCCTGACCTCCGGTGATCCACCCGCCTCGGCCTCCCAATATATTGGTTTTCGAATTAGGATAATGGCATGTGTGGGATGTATTTTCTTGAGGACCAATACAGTTTTTCCAAGCTATGAAGAAATTAACAATTAACAAATAAAGTAACACACATAATTTCATGAGGCAAATTCATCTTGCTTTTTTTATTTTTCTCAAGTTTCTTCACTTATTGGTACAAAATTCAGGATGAAATGACTCTGAAGAATGTGATTTTTTGTGTCTTAGTTATATTTTTGTATTTCTGTATTATATTTTTGGTTGCATATTGGAAAATGCATGTGTCACTTTAGAAGAAAATTCTGTATGTTCATGTTCTGCAAAAATTATAGTCATTTCTTTGGTTCTTTCACCCTCTGCTGACACTATTTTTTCACTATAGTAGTTTTGGAAATGTACCTCGTCTGTAATGAACAAATTGAAAGGTTACTGCTCATGTTGAGACATGGTGGAGGTTAGAATAGGACATGCTTACACGTTACATGTTGTCCTAGGTGCTGTTGATATTTGATATCATAATGCAATCATGCCTGGGAAAACATTCGAATCAGCTCTGATGGTTCAGCCACACCACGGATGAAATTTGCAAATCCAGAGCCACTGTCTGTTCAAACTTTGGAGATACTTAACTTTTTAATTATCTCATAAGATTATATATTTTCTATAGTGATTTTAAGTATTTTGAGAGTTAAAATTTTCTGAATTTGAGACAAAAATGGCTAAATTATCATATATAAACTTTTAATAAAATATTATCCAGAATTTATTATCTATGAGGTATTGATTGATAGATTATAGTTTTTGACTTGAAAGTTTAAGAAAATTCATAGAACTATCAATATTCAACACATAAAACTAAGAACATAAAGTTCTCAGATAAAAAATAAAGAAAAAATTACCTCTAAAAGTCATTAAACACTGGGTAAATAAAATAAAGTAGGAGTTGAAAATACAAGCATTAGTTCTAAAAAGGCTGGCTTCTGTTCTGCAGGGAGAAAGAGACAAAGAATACATTTAATTATTTCATATATAGTATATAAATACTGTGTTAGTTAGGCCGAACGAAATCAGAGTTCCCTCTCTGATGCAGATCCATGTAATATTTTCAAATCTGAGCCATTCTTCTTTCCCGTCAAAACCTAAAGCCTCACAGTCCTCCTTAGACTAACTGTCATGGAAAATTTGCTCTGTCTTCCTTGTTTCTCCTCTGTTGCTTGGTACTCTTACCTAGAAAGCATAAGTTTAAAACCATGAGCTAATTAGCAATGTTAAGATGGCAGCAAGAAAATATAAATTTTCTCTTTGAGAAGGACAAGTATAAATTACAAACGTGAGCATTCCTTTGAAGAAAAGGTTAGCTCTAATTCAATAAAAATTATTAATTTGTATGTTGTTAATTATAATGAATTAGTATTGACATTAGAATAGTACATAATATATATTAAGTATATGTTATACTTTACGTTGATGATATATTAATTGTATTATATAATAGCATAATACATTTATATATAATTATTGTGTTTATTAGGATTTTTTAAAATTACGGTTCTACATTATAAATATTCCCTATATGCTAAATATAGGCCCACCTTGGCCTCCCGAAGTGCTGGAGTTTCAGGAGTGAGCCACTCTGACCGGCCCATTCTAAGGTTCTTATATGCCTTTCACATTGTCTTAGTCCCTTCAGGCTCCTGTACAAAACACCATCAACTGGGTAAAAAGGCAGAAATCCATTTCTCAGAGTTCTGAGGCTGGGAAGTCGAAGATCATGGCTCTGGCAGATCCAATGTGTGGTTAAGGCCTGTTTCTTGGTTCACAGAGGATGACATCTAGCTGCGTCCTCACATAATAGTGGAAGGAGTGAACTCCTGTTCTCTTAGTCTCTTATCAGGACACATCCTATTCATGAAGGCTCCATTCTCATGACCAAATCACCTCTCAGAGGCTGAATTCACCTCCTAATACCACGATGTTGGTTTCCACATATGAATTTTGAAAGAGCACAAACATTACCACATCATCCATGGTAAGTTCTCCAGATTCTTAAACAACAATCCATAAATACAAAGAAGCTATTAGATCTTCTATTCACACGTAGTTTTAATCTTAAGGCAATAAAGATTAAGTTCTATGAATATTTCATAGTTAAATTGACTGCAATTCCACTTTACAATTTACAAGTGTTGTCTACTATTCATCTTTATTTTAAAAATGAACAAATCCAATTTTACCCTGTAATTTATAATTTTGAAATTTGGAAAGTACTGTTCTTATACATAAGACATCTTGAGAATGTGTTTTATTTATATTTGAATCATGAAAGTCTAGTCAAGTGTATGACATAGTAGGTCTACAATAACATTCTATTGAAATAGTTAAATTTATTATGATGTTTTTTAGAAATACAAAGACATCTATTCATTATTTTTTCAATAGAGATGGGGTTTTGAAATGTTGTCCAGGCTAGTCTTGAATTCCTGTCTTCAAGCAATCCTTCTGCCTCAGCCTCCGGAAGTGCTGGTGATGGCAGCAGTGGCCCATCTGGAGCAGCTGCTGTGAAGACACTGACTACATCAGGGGAGATATGGCTGGGGCTGCCTGCTCCATGGAGTCAGCAGGCCGGGAACAGGAGGGAGCCCCACCCGCTACCAAGTTGCCAGGGCAGGAGCCTCAGGCTTCCGGATGCAGCTGCAGCCGCCCAGCCGTGGCTCTGGACCCAGGCATCCCTGCACTCTCCGGGGCCCAGGAAGCCTCCGCTACCCTCAGAGGCTCAGAAGTTTCTGTTCCCAGTTCCTGGCCGCTCCCTCCTCCCAGTGCCTGCTCCAGGGCAGAGCACAGCGGTGGCTGAGCCCGGCTGCTGTCGCAACCTAGTCAGGTGTGTGCACACTCAGGGCAGTCCTGACACCCCAGCCCCTTGCCGCTTCGGCCCGCCCCAGACTTTGGACACCCAGGAGCATGGGAGGGAGGCTGGGGAAGGTCGAGGGCAGTTCAGCATGGGCCTGCAGTCACCCGTCAGCATGGGCAGCTGGGGCACTGTGGACAACCACGACTGGCCGGAACAGCTGCTTACTAGCAATCAAATTACTTGTTTTACCATGTTATTGTCGTCACAAGAGAAATATACAGAATTAAGCAGAGTGTTTGATTTTTGTGCTTTTTCCCATTTTCAGCACGAGTACTTTAAACACAGTTGTAAACAACTATACATCTAATTCTGTATTTGCAGAATCTTCAGCTTCTATTTCACAGCAGATTATCTTTGTTGTTATTATTTTCCTACAGTTTACATCAGTGTAATATGATGTCACACTCTCTCCCATTGCACTTTTCTGCCCATTTCGCTCGTTCTCAAATACACCTAACTTTCTAGAGTGTAAACAGCTTTGTATCCATGTTATTTATTCCATCACACAATTAACCCCTGCAGCCACTGTACGCTGCGAACATGTAGTTTGGATGTTGAAGGTTGATCAGACTCTTAAATCAACTCAGGATACAATTTGCAACTACATGCCAGACTCTTGTGTTTATAAAGAACACTATTCATAGTTATCATTGTATATCTGAGGGGTCACAAATCCAAATGTCATCAGGTCCTGCGCAGCACAGTAGTAAATTACTCAGGCTGGGAAAGATGGTTATTCACACCCTATTAATAATCAGTCTGTTTAAATAAATATATGAGTTTGTGGGGACTGTGATTCTGAATGTAGACGCCAACTAAAGAGAGCATCTGCTTTTTGACTCTAGTTAATTTTTCACATATAGTCCTGGAGACCCAATATAGCCAGAGCTTCTGTAGTTTTAATTACTTTTTCTCTAGGAAGTGCAGGTTTTTAATTTCTTTTTCCTTCTCCAAATTGTTAGATGTTAGCAAAGACTTTTTAAAAGCCTTTAACATAGTCCAAATGAAATACATCTAGTTTTTGAGAGCTCTGATATAGAGTAATAGTTTGTTATTGTAATAGTGCATGTGTCTTCAATTACACACTGATGTTAATAATAAAGTTAACAAAACTTCAAAGTATTTTATAAGTAACCTGGTCAATTTCCTTTATTTGACATATAGATATGGAAATCCAAAAATGTTTGGATATTTAACTGAAAGTCAAATCACTGGATAATGACAGCTCTCAGAACCAAGAACACCCGTGTTTCTCTCCACCTCTTACTCTGATTTGATTAAAATGTTAGAAAAATTCAAATAATGAAACATTTAAAAAATATATTAGCAACTATAATATATTAAAATTAAGTTCAGATTCTATAAACCTAATTTCTAGTCACACAGATTATTAAATTAATTTATATTTCAGGAAAAATAGCAATAAGACAAAAATAAAGCAAATATGGTAGTATTAGCTTTCAAAATACAACTTTTTGATTGCATTAATAGTTTGCAATAGAGTTGATATAATTCCTTTCAATATTTATGTATATATTATATTTATATATTAAAGCAACTAATACTGATATTAAGAATCATGAACTGAGATAGAGCTAAAGAAAAACAGGACGTTTGATTATCACCTCTGTCTCTC
>NW_012113919.1:9415527-9428319 GCF_000951035.1 Colobus angolensis palliatus | reverse complement strand
AAAAAAAAAAAGGCAGCATTTCAAATTAAATTTTAGTGGTAATCTGTAATGGTTGGAATATGTTTCCCCAAAATTAGTATATTGAAGCCCTAACCCCAGTGTGGGATTGTAGATGGGGACTCCAAGGAAGTAGTTCGATTAAATAAGGTCATAACAGTGTGGTTCTGATATAACACAATTGGTATTCTTATAAGAAGACATACGAGAGAGTTTGTTACCTTTCTCAACAAAGCTGCTGAGGAAAATTCATATAGAAACATAGTGAGAAGACAGCACATTACAAGCCAGGAAGAGAGATGTTATCAGAAACCTAATGGGTTAGCACCTAGCCAACTCTTGAGCTTCTAGCCTCCAGAACTGTGAGAGAATTAATTTCTGTTATTTAAGACACCCAGTATGTGGTGTTTTGTTATTGCAACCCGAGCAGACTAAAAGGTACCATTGTTTTCCAGCAATATCTTATTTTCTGTTAGCACATACTAAGACAAATAAGAGTTTTAGAATTTATTATAATCTAATTATTAAATTTAGAGTATATTTGAACATAATATAAAAAGTAGTCAAAAAGTAATGAGGCCTTATGCTAAGTCAGTTATAGCAGGAAAGCAGAGGAAGAGGCAGATATGCTAATAGCATAGAAATCTCTGCAATTTAATACCTAATTTGAATTGGAAGGCAATAGAGGTAGGATACTAGCATAGTTATTACATGACTTGTTGGTATGAAATATTATCTGACTCTCCCTGAAACAACAGGATTATAGAAAAATATTATACATCTAATCGTGTATGTGTTCAAGATTTCTGGATTAACTTTTCTGTATTCTCTTTAAGGCTAACCTTTTTACCTGTGCACAGGATCTATTTTTTTCTTACTTGTTCAAAAACTTTACTTCACAGACTTGCCGTTTCATGTATGGTAGAGAAGCCGGCAATAGATTAGCCCTCCCACTCTAAATCCCTGTTCCCACTCTAAACCCCTGCAACTATGACAAAATATGCAAAATAACTGTTTTCAGGGATGAGGGGGCAGCATATTACTGTGATGATCTCCTCATGAAAGGAAAATAATGAGGAAGGCTCCTGCTCTACTGAGCTTTCCTCATGAAGACGCTTGGAGGACTGGGGCACAGTGAAGAACAACACAGAAGACAGAGCATAGAGACATGGTAAAATTTGTGTGAGCCAGGCGATCAAAAAAAAGATAGTTGAGTAAGACTTTCAGAAATTTGCAAGGAAGTACTAGTCTTTGCCAGAATACAAAATCATGTATGCACAGAGTAAGACTTCACAAAACCAGTCAAATAATCATTATTGCATAACTGTAAGCTGTACAAACAGCAAAGTCCATATAAGACTGTGAAATATTTGGGTTCTTCTAGTCAGTCAAAATGAAAAGCCCTTTAGGAACATCATAGTTATTCAGTACAGACTTGTGTAATAACCCAGATTAGTAGTCAAACTATTATAGTCCTAGAGCAAAGGTCATTCTATACCTGCCTTAATGGTGTGTCATCACAAGTTTCAAAAGCATTAATCTGATCTATCTACAAGTAAACTAAGTGACTAATGTAATAAAACACAACATTCAATTAAGAAAAACTACAAATTCTAGACACATAAAAATATAGGCTCCATAATGTTTTGCACACAATCAAGAAGTACTAAAGTTGTAAAAATATAGAAAAATTTCGCTTATAACCAAAAGATACACCAAATGATAAAAGCAGGTCCAGAAATGATAGATAATGAAATTAACATATGAAAACATATATGAAAATATGTTCAAGTTTTAATTAAAATATAAGGATAATAGTGAAACAAATGAAATAATTCAATGGGCAAGTGAAATCTGTGAATAAATTTCCAGCAAATTATTTAATTCACTGATGTTGCTTAAGTGCAGATTTAGGCACTGAAAAAAAACCTTTAGGCACTGAAGAATATAAATGAAAATTAATAAACTTGAAATCAAGATAAGTAAGAATGACCATCCAAATTGAAGTACAGAAAGGAAAATATTGAATGAAAAATGAACAGAACTTCTGAGATTTTTGAGTCAAAATATAACTCTTAACAAATGTATAATTAGAGTCTCAGATGAAGAAGAAAGATATGGTAATAGGAATGTAAAATACTTGAAAATTTGTTTGATGGTTTTAAAAATGTTAAACATTTATTTACTGTATAACCTGAAAATTCATTTCTGGTTATTTACCAAAAACAAATGAAAACAAAGCAAGCAAGTAGGCTTTAAAAAATGTTCACAACAGCTTTATTAATAGCCTCAAACTAGAAATCACCCAAATTTTCAATAACTACGGAATGAATACTAATTTTGGTATGTCCATTCAGTGTAATATCATCCTTTACCAGGGCCTACAGTAACAATTTTCTAATTTTTTTTCTGTTCCCTTTCTTTTCCTATTAGATATAATTTTTTAAATCTGCCAGCATGAATTTTCCAATTATCAATAAAATGTCAATTTTCTAGTAAAAATTATATGTTTTCTTTTTACTTTCAATCACACTGAAAATAACATTGAAAGTTCATAGTCATATTCCAGTGATGATAATTTGACAACAGGCTCCCTATTCTGAATGTGTCCCCCACCATTTACTTGATGTGGAATCAAAGAAATCACATACAATGATATAGCTACCAAAAGAATAAAGTGAATGATCCAAGTTTTTAACATTTTAGTGTTCATAAGATATTATTTATCTTAATAACTAATTAGTTAATTTATTTTTGGAAAAACTCAAAAATATAAATTATAAAAATATTTTAAATTTGATTTTTCATTTTTACAAAACAAAATTCTATTCATTTTCCATAGCTGCTATAACAAATTGCCACGAATCTGGTGATATAAAGCAACATAAATCTATGCTGTTACAGTTGTGAAGGTCAGATATCCAAAATTATTTTCACTTGGCCAAAAGTGGTCACACTTTCTTCAGAGGTTCTAGAAGAGAAACTGTTTATTGCATCTTTCAGCTTGTGGTAGGTGCTGGCATTCCTTGGCTTGCAGCCTCATCACTTCAATCTTCAAGGCTAGCATCTTCAAATCTCCCTCTGCTTTGTGTTGACATTGCCTTCCCTGTGGTGCTCATCAGGTGCCTCTCTGCCTCCCCTTTTGAAGTATACATATAATTGCATTTAAGTTTCAATCAGATAAGTCAGAATAATCCCCCCATCTCAAGATCCTTACCAATCACGTCTGTGAAACTTTTCTTTAAAAAATTTCCAATAAAGTAACATTCAAATATTCTAGAGATCAGGAAGTTGATATCTTCTAGGGAAACATTTTTCAGCATGCTACAATAAGTTTGAACTAAGTTATTAAATATCTGAGTGTGAACATCTGTTAAGGTATTATGATAGTCTTTATATTAAAACACCAAGGTTTTATCTTTCACTACCCCAATAAAGTCAAGCACTATTCTATAATCTTCAAATTATTATGAAAAATCATCATACTATTTGTTTTGTTGAAGCTTATTATACATCTTTAACTCTGCTGAGTGTTCCATTAAACCCTTTTACATTTTTGCCATGTACTATGCTTAGTTCATTTAACCTATGTTGTGCTTAGAAGCAAATGAACAAAAATGGAAACAAAAACAAACAAAAAACTAATGAGAATTTAGAAGATTTCGGGACCAAATTAAGGTGTGTTACCTATATAGTGCTATGCAGATGCTATTTATTATTGTGTTTATCCCACAATAATAATAATGTACTCTTGATTAATCAATTTAAATATATCTTTGTATCATGTTGTGACATAAGAAAACCTCCAAAATGTGGTGGTTTATAACATGTTATTTTTTGACTAGCAGTGTGACTTGAGCCTTGCTGAATGATTCTTCTGCTGCAAACAATAAACTCAGACTAAATGGTCATGATTGTCTTATAATACTGTTGATTTTGCTTGTGGCCACATGTTTTCAGGGTACCAACCAAGACATCTTTGCTGGCTAGATCCAAAGACAAGAGATTAAGGGCATAACTTCTTAAGTTACACATTTCTTCTTAAATTACACATTTTCTTCTTCTTAATTACACATTTTAGCTTCTTAAATTATACATTTTAACTCCAAGTTAACCAAATCAAATCACATGACAAGGTTCTCAGGCAATGGTCAGGGCATGGACATAGGGAAACATGAATCACTGGGTGTCAATATTATAACAGTTTCTCACATTCCTCCTTTTAAAATACTGTATGCAGTATCAGTAAAATGCTTTCATTCTATATCAAGAATTTAGGACAAGTCTTACTTGTTATTACAGAAAAGATCTCTCCTTGAAAATACCCAGTATACTAGCATTCACTACTCTGTAACTAAAACTTCATTATGTTATCTTCAGCTAAGCAAAGGCTTCCATCTACCCTTTTTAAAATTCAAAATGTCACTGAACAAAATAAAATATTTTTGAACAAAAATGTTACCACTATAAAAGAGCTTATGAGACAATTTCTTGGACACATAAGGTAAAAAAGATTGATAAAGATGAAAACACAATAAAAGTGAATGAGATTCCAGAATTTGGATAGTATCAGATACCATATACTCTCTTCATAGGCTGGCCAAGCCATTTCTTGTCAAATATATCTCTTGTCTGAATATTCTTGTTAAAATCCACTGCTGTGTTTACTATTTTCCCAACATAATAACTTGTAATCTAAGCACAAAGATGGCAGTTAGATTGTTGGCTGTTTAATTTATTTTTCTAAGTTTAATTTATTTTTCTAAGAATTTGCTTTCTTTCTTATTAATGGATAGAATGCCAAGATGAGATGATCCAGACTGTATTCTAAATGGAAGGGCAACAAGAAACTACATGTAATAAGTTAAACAAATAGCACAAGACTAAAAAGTAATCAAAAATATCATCCCATTAATTGTACGCTTGCATAATTCATAAATAATGATTGCATTGCATGATTCTTACAAATTATTTTTCATGGATTCTAAACACAGGGGAAAATATGCCATCAGTCAATCCATCACCAAGACTAAATCATAGAAAAGCAATCCCTTCTTGCAGGCCCCAAGGTTAGAGTGAGGTATGTGTATGTGTGTGTAAAATTTAGGAAATTGATTTAATATCTCAGATAGCAGGAAATGTGAATTTTTAAATAACTTTTATCTCTCCATTTTGTAGCATGATATCTAACCAAAGTAGATTATCAATAAATATTTGTTGCATGAATAAATCCATTTAAAACAATAAAAGTCCAGGTGCGGTGGCTCACACCTGTAATCCCAGCACTTTGGGAGGCTGAGGCAGGCAGATCACGAGGTCAGGAGTTCGAGACCAGCCTGGCCAACATGGTGAAAACCCGTCTCTATGAAAAAAATACAAAAATTACCCAGGCGTAGTGGCATGTGCCTGTAATCCCAGCTACTCGGGAGGCTGAGGCAGGAGAATCACTGGAAACCAGAAGGCAGAGGTTGCAGTGAGCCAAAATCATACCACTGTACTCCAGTGTGGGCAAAAGAGCAAAACTCCACCTCAAAATAATAATAATAATAATAATAATAAAGATGTACGTAAACTCATTTACTCATTCAAACAAATATTGAAAATGTGAAAAATTAGTACATTGAAATGTTATTACATTGCTATAGTTATTTTTTAAGTAAACTTGGTGCCTGCTTGAATAAGTGAGCTCATATTTTATGTAACTATTAAATTGGTGCAAAAGTAATTGCTATTCTTGCCACTACTTTTAATGGCAAAAACCATAATTACTTTTGCACCAACATAGTACTATAAAAATAGTTGATTTGCTGATCCAGAATCTAACATTTTTTATGAATAAATAATTTTTAAATACTCTAGTGACATTTATTAAGAAATCATAATGGCCAATACTTGATAATTAGGAACAAAAGTGGGTTTCATTAAAATATGTTTTTATGCCTCATTTCTTTCTTAGTACTAACTTGAAGAAAGAACAATCAGATATTTATTAATTATGGTGTGCGTATGGGGGTGTCAGCACCTCTAAAAACTTTAGTCAGCATTCTTCATAGTTTATCTGTCTTTGTCCATATAAACACAAACAAAGATAAATACTGAAGGGTAGATTTTTCCCATGTAGCTTCTTTACTGACTGGTACAAATTAGATCACCAATTTATGATTTATTTTTGTAAGAATACGTGGATAACAATGAAGACACCCAAGATAGTATAAACATATTATTGCTGAGGGTAACTTGGAAATCTTGAAAACTTGATAATGAGCCAAAGAAATAAAAGGTAAAATGAATCAATCTGTAGAAGGAAAGAGGATTATAAAAAAAAAATACAGTGACCTGACAATTATATTATTTGTGACTTCATTCTTTAAAATCACTCTGAGATTGCAAATACTATGTGTGTGCAAGGTATTGTAGAATGGGCACTCCTGGAAATTTTACAAATATTCTCTGTAAGTTAAGAGACAAGGAAAGAAGGATGAGAGGAAAACTGTGGAGTGAAGATAATTAATAGTTACTCTATAAAGCTGGGAGTTTGATTTTCTGTGGAGACTTGGAGGAGGAGGAGCTGTGCATGGCAGTGACTAGAAATAAATCTAGCAGATAATTTTGAAACAACTTCTATACGGAATGGAAAATGAAATAGGCTAGAGATAAGTAAAAGATTATCCAGCTTAGGTATGTCAAGGGAAGATAGAGAAATGATGTAGAAAGAGCTTAAACACTGAAGTGAGTCCAACAAATGTCCATATCAGGCCTCTGAAAATTATTAGCTTTGAGACTATGGGAAATTAGATAACTTCTTAGTGTCTCAGTTTTCACATCCAGAGGAAAAAGTTAAAGGTTCAAATATGATAACTAAGAAATTGATGAAAATGCATTTTTCCTTTTGAGTGAGTGCTGCATGGTAAAACACTATAGGTATTTCAGTAAGAAAGAGGTTACATTTCTAATGTGCTGATTTTCTTTAAGATTGTAATTCTTTTGACAGAATGGTTCACTTCAGAATTCACACATGTTCGAGACTGAAGTGAACAGATGTGAGTGCAGATACATTTCTTTGCTTTCATACAGAAAGAATTCTTTGGGAGGTATCACATTGGGAGGTTTTGTTGCTATCATTGCTTTTTGTTGCTGCTGTTTTTAATTGGTTTTACTTTGTTTTTGTTTTGTTTTGTTTCGTTTTTGAGACGGAGTCTCCCTCTGTCGCCCAGGCTGCGGTGCACTGGCGTGATCTCGGCTCACTGCAAGCTCCGCCTCCCAGGTTTATGCCATTCTCCTGCCTCAGCCTCCTGAGTAGCTGGGACTACCGGTGCCCGCCACCACACCCAGCTAATTTTTTGTATTTTTGGTAGGGACAGGATTTCACCATGTTAGCCAGGATGGTCTCAATCTCCTGACCTAGTGATCCACCCACCTCGGCCTCCGAGATGCTGGGATTACAGGCGTGAGCCATCGCGCCCGGGCGGTTTTACTTTTTTTCGCAAAACTAACCTAAGAGTGATATGACCGCAGGTGTAATTTTAATTAAGCTGAGATATTGTATTTGCATTATTGAATAAGTACTAATTTTATAGGGTTTTTGTGTGAATGAAATGAAAGACAAAAGCACATAGCTGTAACTAAAACACATTATGTTGTTGCTAAGTGTTCAAATCTTCTTCCAGTACTTAAAATTATGTATTTCTTCAAATAAGAAAACGACTAGTTTCTAAATATGTTTTTAAAATTTATGACTGGTACTATTGCTCCTATAAAAGGTTTTCCTAAGCTTTTTAAGCCAGTCATATTACTTGAATGTTTACAAGGGAACATTCTTAAGAGAGCCAATGCTCTCAACCAAAACGTAGCATCCTCATGAGAACAAAAGATATAAGCACATATGTAATATTCTTTGGGAATCTGACTTTATGTTATCTAACTAGTTCACAGTTGCCATAATAAACCGTAATATTCTTTGGGAATCTGACTTTATGTTATCTAACTAGTTCACAGTTGCCATAATAAACCTCAACTTTCAGGGTAATTATTTTAAATCTCCTCTATACTTGATCCTACAGTTCATATGCTGGGAAACATTCATAGGCTGGGTACCTGACATATTTTTCATTGTTTTGTTTTGCATATGACCTTTTCAGTATCTCAAAAATTTAAAGGATTTTATAATAAATCCTCATTATAAATGACAATGAGGGAAGGCTAAACTTTTCCTCTACTCATTCTTTTTGTCCATCAGCTTAATGCCTTGATAAAAACTTACTTCTCTTATGTTATTTTCCTGAATAACAACATGGTATACTATATTCTTGTAGTATATATAACTATATAGCAGCTATAAAACACCAGATCCTACTTTCATTTACTAATGTTGGATTTAAGTAAGAATAGGTCTAACTTGTTTAATATTTAGTGTGATATATATATATATATGTACATATACACATGCACATACACAAATAAGCAATTACATTGTAAAAATCATCCGAAAAGAATACTAAAATTGAATGTTTAGTAAATTTTTTTTGTTAGAGTGTCCTCAATTAGTTTTTTATTCTAGTAAATTTTAATAAAGTTAACTTTGGCTCTTCATATTAACGCTAAGATTTATTTTTTCTTTCTTTTTTTCTTTTATGAAATGGGGTCTCCCTCTGTTGCCTAGGCTAGAGTGCAGGGGCACCATCTTGACTCACTGCAACCTCCGCATCCTGGGTTCAATCAATTCTCCTGCCTCAGCCTTCTGACTCACTGGGATTAGAGGTGCCCACCACTACACCTGGCTAACTTGTATTTTTAGTACAGACAGGGATTTGTCATGTTGGCCAGCCTGGTCTTGAACTTCCGACCTCAAGCAATCCTCCTGCCTCAGCCTCCCCAAAGGGCTGGGATTAAAGGTGCAAGCCACCATACCCAGCCCAACTATAAATGTTCACATGGAGAAAGGTATAGCAACAAGATATGAGAGTGTATAGTAGCATGAAATAGATTTTTTAGGGAGCAATTCAAAAATTAGTTCAAAAAACACTGAAAAGAATTAGGGCAGTATGATTTTTTTTAAGAGTTATACCATTGAAAAAATGCTTTTGAAGGTCACACACTTGAGACACAGTTTTAGTAACATTGAGGTTTAATCAGAAATTTATAGAACTGTCTTTCTCCTCCACATCTTCTCAATACACAAAAGAGTTCTAGTATAATGTTCTAAATATGTCAATTAAAAGTCAGAGATTATCATAGTGGATTTTAAAGAGACATACTGATATTTTCTATATACATGGAAACCCCTTGAAATATAAGACACTGAAAGGTATAATGTAAAGAAACAGAGAAACACAGACCATATTAACAATAATCAAAATAAACTGTATAGCTGTATTACTTTTAGACAAAGCTGACTTCAAAACAAAGAAGTGTATCAGGGATAAAGAGCATTTATCAGGTGTAAAGGAGTCAACTCTCCAAGAGACCTGCAATCCTACATATTTTCATGAAGCAAAGCTGATACAAATTAAAAAGAGGAATGGAAAAATCCACTAATTTTATAGGGGAATTCAACATCTCTTTGTCAGTAAATGATAGATTGAGCAGGCAGAAAATCAGTGAAGACATAGATGATGTGAACAGCATTATCAATCAATGTTATCTAATTGACATTTATAGATTACTTTGTCTAAGGACAGTAGAATGCACATTCTTTTCAAGTTGAAATTAAACAGCCACCAAAATAAACCACACTGTGGGCTATAAAACACATCTTAGTAACTTTGCAAAATAGAAAGCAGAAAAAATTTGCAATGGAAATAAAGTAGAACTCAGCAACAAAAACATACCTGTGTAAATATTTAAATGTTTTTTTTTTTTTTGAGACGGAGTCTCACTCTGTAGCCCGGGCTGCAGTGCAGTGGCCGGATCTCAGCTCACTGCAAGCTCCGCCTCCCGGGTTCACGCCATTCTCCTGCCTCAGCCTCTCGAGTAGCTGGGACTACAGGCGCCCACCACCTCGCCTGGCTAGTTTTTTGTATTTTTTTTAGTAGAGACGGGGTTTCACCGTGTTAGCCAGGATGGTCTTGATCTCCTGACCTCGTGATCCGCCCGTCTCGGCCTCCCAAAGTGCTGGGATTACAGGCTTGAGCCACCGCGCCCGGCCTTAAATGTTTATAAATTAAACAAAAATTTCCTTAAGTGCACATAGGTTAAAGAAGTTTCCAAAGAAATCAAAAATATATTTTAGACTAAATGAAAATGAAAACGCAGCCTATCAAAATTTTAGATATATAATAAAAAGTGTGCAGCAGAAGTGTGTAGCATTAAATGCATATATTACAAGAGAAGAAAGATCTGAAATAAGTAATCTGTGATTTCACCTTCAAGTACAATAAGGAAATAACAATTCAACCCAAAACAGATAAGAAAAAAATACTAAAATTAGAACAGAATTCAATAGAATTGAAGTTCAGAAATCAGTAAATTTGAAATTAAGACACAGAGGACTCAATACAAGGAAAACTGACTTTGTTGAAAAGATAAATAAAATTGACAAAATTCTACCAGACTAATCTGGAAAGAAAGTGAGAAAGCAGAAATTAACAATATCAGAAATGAAAGTTGAGGGATCATTACTGTTGATCTAATAGACATTAAGATATCAGTAGTAAAAACCATGAACAACTTTATGCCCACAAACTTTACAACTTAGATTCAATGGATCAAATCCAGGATCAAATCCTGGATAGACACGAAGTACAAAAACCCACATGAAGAAAATAAATAACCCAAATAACACTACATATATTATATGAATTAGATTCACAGTTAATGAGTTTTCAACAAAAAAATAATAGGCCCAGATGATGTCACTTGGGAATTCTATCAAACCTTTAAGGAAGAAATACTGCCAATTTTACACAATCTTTTTCAGAGTACACAGAGAGGAGCAATACTAGATAATTCATTTCATGAGACGATCATTATCTTCATATCAAAACCAGAAATAATATTAAAATAAAGAAAAAATACAGGCCAATATCTCTCAGGAATGTAGAGTCAAAAACCCTCAATCAATATATATCATGAACAAGTGTCAGTCATTCCAGACTCAAGGCTATTTCAATATTCAACAATTAATCAATGCACAGTTGGCCTTCTGTATCTGCTGACTCTGCATCTGTGGATTCATCCAACTGCTGATTGAAAATATTAGGGAAAAAATAATAAAAAGTAATAATACAACAATAAAAATAGAAACAATACAGTATAATAATTGTTCACATAGCATTTACATTACATTATTATAAGTAATCTAGAGATGATTTAAAGTATACGGGAGGATGTATGTAGGCTATATGAAAATACAACTTCATTTTATTTGAGACCCAAACATCTGCTGATTTTGATACCCTGAGGGAGTACTGGAACCAGTCCCCTACAAACACCAAGGGGTGACTGTAATCTACATTTTCAGTAGGTTAACAAAGAAAAATCATTTACTCATTCATTTAAGGGAAGAAAAAAGCTGACAAAATTCAACACTCATTCATGATTTTTTAAATTTCAAGAAATTAGGAGAAAAAGGGAACATTTCTAACTTGATTTTTAAAAATAAAGAAAAAAACATATCTAACATTGCACTGAATAATAATGGACTTCGCACCACTTCTAAATTTAGTAACATGACAGGAATGCCTGCTATCACCACTGCTATTCAACATCACAGTGAAGGAATATATGGATCATAAAGAAACAATACTTTTTATTTCAATATGAATGATTATAAAATCCACATTATCTATAAAAAAATCTGAAATAATAAGTAAATATAGCAATATTACAGGAAGCATGTCATTTAATACAAAAACCACTCACTTCTCTACATACTGCAATAAAAATTAGAATTCAAAATTTAAAATATACCATTTATAATACACACCAAAATAATTTAACTATAAATCTAATAAATTATGTATAAGATCTCATACAGAAAACTATAGAAATTATGAAAGAAATCAAAGACTGTCTAAATAAATACAGATATATTTTATTGATTAGATGACTCAATTTTGTTAAAATATTAATTCTCCACAACTTGATCTCTAGATCCAATGCAATTTCTACAAAATCCCAGCATGCTACCCCATAGGTAGCAACAAATTGGCTCCAAAGTTCATACGGAAAACAAAAATCTGAAGTAGCCTACAAGTCAATGAAAAACAAAGTTGGAGTACTCACACTCTGATTTCAGTACTTGCGTAAAGTGACAGTAATCAAGACAACAGGGTTTTACAAGAGAATGGGCATAAAGATCAATGGAATTGAATAGAGAGTACAGAAGTACACCTACACAAATATGGTAAGCTAGTTTTTAACAAAGGTGTAAAAAATTTCATTGGAGAATAAATAGTTTGTTCAGCAAGATGTGCTGGAACAAAGAGATGTATTTAGCACACATCACATACCTTTCAAAAAAAAAAACACTAAAATTGATCTAAGAACTTAGACATAAAATTAAAATAAAAAAACTATAAAATGTATTGATGAAAACTTAGGTGATCATGCGTCTGGTGATGGCTTTGAGGTAACCATGAAAGCATGACCTGGCCGGACGCGATGGCTCACGCCTGTAATCCCAGCACTTTGGGAGGCCGAGGTGGGCGGATCAAACCCCATCTCTACCAAAAATACAAAAAATGAGCAGGGTTTGGTAGCAGGCGCCTGTAGTCCCAGCTACTCAGGAGGCAGGAGAATGGCGTGAACCCGGGAGGCGGAGCTTGCAGTGAGCCGAGATCGCGCCACAGCACTCCA